>NC_077230.1:73202351-73287351 GCF_027887165.1 Monodelphis domestica
TGTGCACCATGGTACCATCTAGTGCCTAAGGAGGACTAGCACCTGTGATGTGAGGGCTTGTCAAGCCCTTTTCATGGATGTTCCCACCTTTGGTGTCTATCTTTCACCCAGCTCTCATCCGTGGCTCCATGGTGCTGTAGTAACATGTGCATTAGCCATACTTTGGTAAAACTATTTTGCAAATGGGCTAAACCAAGTTGGAGGTAAACAACACGCCCTCAAACCCATTGGTGAGTTGGGGGATGTCTGCCCCTAAGCAAGAGGAAATTTCCTCCGGCAGAAAGGGCAGATGAGAACAGTTTGTTCCAATGGCCAAGAAGGCAACTGAAGCAGATACTGTGGAGTGCTTAGAACTTGCTCAGACATGGAAGATGCCAGAGTCATTCATGTGGCCATTGCCAGTCTGGACTTTGATGATTCTAGAAGAATGAAGCTGATGAATTTGTCCAGCTCTGCCTCACTAAAATCCAATTCACTCACTAGTTAAGACATGATCCCATGATGGCACTGGTACTCTTTGAAACAAGGACGAGCAGCAACTCATTCATTCAAGAAACATATATTTAGTACTTACTGTGCCACGGTGGTAGACACTAGGGCTTAAAAAGATAAATAGGACATAAATTCTATTGCCAAGGGAGTTTAGCATCTATTTGTATACATGTACACAAGAAATTATGACATAAAAGAGAGCGAATAAGTGCCAAGAAAATATTTAGGCAAAGTGTTATAAGAAATTTGAGCAAATTGGCGGCATCTAGGTATCTCAGTGGATTGAGATCCAGGCCTAGAGCCAGGAGGTCCTAAATTCAAATCTGACCTCAGACACTTCCCAGCTGTGTGACCCTGGACAAGTCATTTAACCCCCATTGCCTACTCCTCACCACTCTTCTGCTTTATTGATTCCAAGGTGGAAGGCAAAGGTTTAAAATTTATTTTTTTAGGGAAAAGGAGAGGTCACTTTTCACTTTCACATAGACAGATTGGAAAAGCTTTTATAGAAGAAGTGCTATTTGCACTTAGTTTTGAAGGAAGGGAATGACTAGCAAATGGAGAGGGACATGCTAAGCAAGAAAAAGAATACCATGAGCAAAGGCAGAGCATTAGGAAGGTTTGACCAATAATGGGAGATGGCTAGCAATCCATTTTTACTAGAATATAAAGCTTCTTTTTAGAGAGTAGCAAGCCAGGATTAGAATTAATTAAATTAAAATAAGTATTAATAATACTAATTATTATAATTCAGTATTGATAAAATAATGATAAAATTATTAATTAGAATTAAATTCCAGGATTCAAAATGTATAGTTTTGCCAGTAGGCAATGGGGAATCAATGCAGGTTTCTGAGTAGGAAAGTGAAGAGGATTACTCATAGAATAGTATAAAGGATTAAACTGAGAGGTGAGAAAGTAGAAGAAAACAAATTATTGCAATCTTCTAGACATACAGAGATATCTTGAACAGGGCTGATTGCAGGGGGAATTAAGGAAACTAATAAGAAAGATATTTATTTTTATATTTTTTCATTAAATATTTTCTAATTACATGTAAAAATTTGACATAAAAAATTTCAAATTCCAAAGTCTCTCCTTCCTTCCTGTCCCTGCACCCCTTGAGAAGGCGTGAGAATTGAACACCGGTTTGTACCTCTTTTCTTGGTACCCCAGTATCAGTGTTGGGATGTTTCCCTAGTGATTGGGTTTCTATTCAGCCCCACCCTTTGATTGGGTTAAGAACAAGGCCTGAGGCTTATCTGTATTAGGAGGACCCAGAAGACTTACCTCTTGTTCCACATGACTCCTGGCTTCGGAAGACTGACCTCTGACCTGGACTGAGGTCAAGTCTGTCCAGCCAGGGAGACCCAGAAAAAAGGGAATGTCACCAGGGGTATAAATTATGGATCAAGGAAGCAGCATGGTCTCTTTCTTGGGGAAGTGGTGCGCCCTCTTTTCTAACCAAGCAGCAAAAGTGAACAGGGACATGCGGGGATCAGCAAGGTGGGGTTAGCTAGGTAATTGACCACTTGGCTCTGTGCCTTTTCTCTCTCCAACCATTTAATAAATAATTATAAATTAATATATAAAAATACAGTCTCCAGAGAATTTTAATCTTAACAAAGGCAAGCAATATGATACTGATTATACATGTGAAGTCATGTGAAACATTTTATATTTTTCTAAGGCTTCCTTGTACCCTACTTGATCTTACCAAACTCTGAGTCAGGTAGCTCAAGAGGAGAATATACATTACATCTATGGAATTGTGAAGCACGTATCCTTTACCTCTTAATAGTGTGTGTCAGGGGGCAGCTGGGTAGCTCAGTGGATTGAGAACCAGTCCTAGAGACAGGAGGTCCTAGGTTCAAATCTGGCTTCAGACACTTCCCAGCTGTGTGACCCTGGGCAAGTCACTTGACCCCCATTGCCTAGCCCTTACCACTCTTCTGCCTTGGAGACAATACACAGTATTGACTCCAAGATGGAAGGTAAGTGTTTAAAAAAAAAATAGTGTGTGTCACATTCTTAAATGGGTCAATAAATTGCAACCCATTACATATCTACCTATATCCTGGGCTAGCATATTCATGCAGTGGCTAGCAAGGAGCCCCAAATTTGCAGCCTTTAGTCTACTATTCTCTGGATTCTCTAGGTTTGTAGTATAAATTTGATCTTTCAATTATTACATTGGACTGAGTGGAGGGCAGAAGTTGTTGGGTCTCCTAGGCTTCCTGAGCTTTCTCCAATTTGGCCCAACCTACTCTTGCTTATGTTTACAACATTCTTCTAACTATTACCCAAGCTGATCCCAGCCTAGTACTTTTTCTCCAAGACGGCATGGTATGCCTCTGATTCTCACTGCTGACTCACCCATGTAGCATATACTTTGTCAATTTGAGCAGGAAGTTCCTTCCACTGGAAATCTTCTGTCAAGGTCCAGGGAAAGAAACACCATCAGACCCATATTTGTAATGAACTTCTTCCTTTCCTAAGCAAAAGGTGGGAGAGGAAGTTTATATTCTGCCCCTGGTCTCTAGGGAGTTGGTTACAGATGACTATAAGGTTGCGAGACTGGGTAACTGAGAAAATAGCCAATAACAGAAACAGTTTGGAAGAGGGTGGAAAGATGACGAATTTAGTTGTGGAGATGTTGAGTCTGAAATTCTAACAGAACAGGAAAGGTAGGGTATCCAGCATGTTGATATAGATATAATGTCCCCTTGAGGGTCACTTACCTTATTCACTCTGCATCTAACCAGTTAGGTTCCCCATGGGGTATAGGAGTAACAGAGTTGGTTGTCTCATAAACTCCTCTTAATGTGCTGCCTTTTGAACATCCAGTCAGTAGACTCAGTTCTTTAGGGAAGACATTTATTCAAATGGCAAAGCAAGAACCATAATTCCAAAGCATTTCCCCCAGGGGATACTTCCCCACAAATATACTGAGGTTCCAGAAGGAGGGCATTGTGGACACATAATTTTATGTACTTGAAGTACACTGACATTTGGACACACGTATAGGAGGCACAAGTGACCAAGGCAACTCAATTCTGCATCAGCAATTTCTCGGTGTCCTTTTTCTTTCCAGAGACTGTAAGCTTCCAAAAGTTGTTTTGCTGTTCATCTGAGCTGGATCTACACAGGGCATGGCATCTCCACCATTGCTGACTCATGCAAACTCCTCCTAGATTTGAGTGTCTGGTTGGATGACTAAGTTGGGACAATCAGGTCACTGGTTGGCTATACTGTCTCCTCAGTGACTGAGCTGGCTGCTCATCAAGTTCTTTCCTACTGGCTCTCTCTTTTCTATCTTCAACTTTTGACTGGTCTGGAGGGGTGTGTGTGTGTGTGTGTGTGTTGAATGGGCTTGAGCTCTCCTCAAAACGAAGTATTATGCTCTATTTAAAACACAAACTAACTTTACCTTCAATCTTAGAATTAATACTGTGTATTAGCTCCAAGGTAGAAGAGTAGCAAGGGCTAGGCAATGGGACTTAAGTGACTTGTTCAGGGTCACACAGATAGAAATTATCTGAGGTCAAATTTGAACCCAGGAACTCTTGTATCTAAGCCTGGCTCTCAGTTCACTGAGCCACCTCATTGCCTCCTTCAATGCTCTTTTTAGCTAACTTTCTTCAATGCTCTTTCAACTATAGCAATGGTCCTTACCTTAGGATTAGCAGAAGTTTCTTACCATTGATTCCTTAGAACTGCAGTTCTACAAGCAGAAGCCCTCCTCCTTTTAAATATTTTATTTTTCCCAATTACATGTAAAAATAACTTTTAATACTTGTTTCCTAACACTCTGAGTTCTAAATTTCCCCCTCTCTCCTCTCCCCTCTCTTTGAGATGGTAAGCAATTTGATATAGGTTATACATATGCAATCATACAAAATATATTTCCATATAAGTCATGTTGTGGAAAAAGTCCCATCAAAAGGAAAGAAAAACTCATGGAAAAGAAAATAAGGTAAAAAATGGTATGCTTCCTTCTGTATTCAGATTCTATCAGTTCTGTTGCTGGAGGCAGATATCATTGTGTATCATGAATCCTTTGGAGTTGTCTTGGATCACTGTATTGCTCATTCATTCACAGCTGATCATTCTAGAATATTGCTGTTACTGTGTACAATATTGTCCTGGTTCTTCTCACTTCACTTTGCATCAATTCATGTAAGTCTTTCCAAGTTTTTTTGAAATCATCCTGTTCATTATTATGGCACAATAATATTCCATCACAGTCAATGTATTCAACTATTCCCCAACTGACTTTGCTCAGGGTCACATAGTAGAAAAGTGTTTGAGGTCAGATTTGAATTCAGAACCCTCCATCTCCAAGACTAAGGTCTCTATTCACTGAGTCACCTAACTGCCCCTCTAGCACTGACATTTTTGCCAATTTGCAGAGTATGAGGTTGATAACCTTATTTTATGAAACCCTCAAGCATTCCTGGATCACCCTAGATAGAATTAATAGATTCGTCCTAGACCAGCTTGAACCTTTTTCCAAGTTTGAGTGCCCAGAGGGCAAATTCACTGTTTGTGAGCCCCCAAACCCCACTACCCGAAAGAGTTGAGGGAGAAAGGATGAGGAATGTAAAAAATGTCCTCAGCTGCTTGGAAGAGAGGGAGCAGCTCTCCAGTATGGGTGCCATGTCTTCACCAACCTCCATCCCAGACTGAACAATAAATTTAAAAAACCCTTTTTGTCTTCTTACTTTCTCTTATTGTATACAGATGGCTCCCAGGTATTCTAGCCTCTTTCCTTAGTCTCTAGGTAAGCCATTCAGTTGTCCTTCCTTTCCTGTACTCCCTCAAGTAATATGTTAAGACCCAAAGTTCTATGGAAATTTTCCATTATTGATATTTTTCCCAGAGGCAGTCCCAGAGCTTGGCTCTATGTGGTGTGTGTATAACTCTCCATGGTGGCCAGTGGTGGCCATTAGAATACTGTCTCACTTGTCCTGATTAAAGATGTATTCTTTTATAACTGCCTTGGTGGTTCTGTAATTTTTCTAGCTGATAAGGTAAAATCTTGTTTTCATTTGCATTTCTCTTATTTTTTAGTTATTTAGAGTATTCTTTCATGTGATTGTAAATACTTTGCATTTCCTCTTTTGAGAACTATTTGTTCATGTTCTTTGACCACTTATCTATTGAGGAATATGGTTTATATATCTTGAATACCAAACACCTGAGAAATTTGATAAAATATTTTCCTTCCCCAACCCTCTACCCCTGTTAATGTTAAATTTCTCAAGACTGTTCAGGGTAAATTTAGGGTTGAAACTGAATATAAATTTTAATTGGTCACCAGGGATTTAAATTCTAAATCCCAATGAAATACACAAGTCAGAATGGAATTTTATAGTGGTTTATTTACAAAAGAAGGAAGAATTTAAGAATGAGAGAGAGAGAGAGAGAGGAAAGGGAATTAAAACTGCTCCAACCTGGGCTGACCCAGACAGGAGTTCAGAGGCCTTGGCCAAAGGGCCCCTTCAGAAAATCAAGGGAAAGGGGAGTCAGTCTTGTCACTCACCATGTGACCGTCTAAAAGGAAGCAGTCTGAGGAGCTCCTCCAGGCTCAAGTTCCAGGTCAACTCTGCCAAAGCTCTCCTCCTAACAGGAAGTGACACAAAATATAAAGGCAGTTCTTTACATCAATTCCTATGTCTCACATGTGTCAACGGTGGCTTAAGCTTGGCTTACGACAGCCCAGGGGGTCAGTCAGTTGTTTCTGATTTGTCACTTGCTAACACATGCTGGTCATAGGTCTTCCTCCCCTACACTTAATCCTTAAGTAGGGGTGTATACATTTCTGGTTGCTAGAATTCTAAAGACTAAATAGGGTGGTGTAAAACTAAAATTCACCCCCCCCATATTATTACTACTTCCTTTTTTATCCCAGAAGCATTAACTTTAGAGTAGAAGCTTTTTAGGTTCATATAATCAAAGTTATCTGTTTTATCTTTTGTGATTTTCCTCTGTCTTGTTTGGTTAAGAATACATCTCCTAGGGACACTTAGCATGTGAAGGGATTGAGTACTAGGCCCAGAGTTAGGAGGACCTGGGTTCAAATTTGACCTCAGCCAAATCACTTAACCCCAATTACTTAGCCCTTGCTTCTGACTTTCACCAATACTTAAATCAATTCTAAAACAGAAGGTAAGGTTTTTAAAAAATACATCTACACATAGCTGTGAGAGGTATATGATCTATTTCTATTCTAAATTTTTACACTAGAATTTTAATATTAAGTTCATGTAGCCATTTAAAAGGTATTGTAGAAAATGGCATAATATACTGCCCTAAGCCTAATCTCTACTGGTCTGCTTTCCAGTTTTCCCAGCAGCTTTTAAAAAATCAGAAATAGAATTTTCTCCATGGTAATTTATGTTTTCCATTTTGCTGAATACCAAGTTATCTTGTTCCATTATTTCTGATTTTATTTTTTCTAGTCTGTTTCACTGGTCTAACTCTGTTTTTTTTAACAAGTATGAAATATTTGTGAGGACCATTGTCTTATAATATAATTTGAGATCTGGAAGTGCTATTTCCCCTTTGTCCCTGTCTCTTTTTCATCATTTTCCTTGAGATTATAGGACTTTTTCCCCCTCAAATGAATTTTATTATTTTAAACAAAATTTATAAAGTAACTCTTTAGTAATTTAATTGATATAGGATTAAAAAACATAAATCAAACTTGATAGTGTTGTCATTTTAATTACGTGGCATGGCCTAGCCATAACAATGAATATTCCTCTATTTATTTAAGTTGTTCTTGATTTCTTTGAAGAGCGCATTGTAACTGAATACATACAAGTTTCCTGTGCACTTTGATAAATCAATCCCCAAATATTTTATGCAATTTTTAGTTATTTGGAATTCTATAATTATTTTGTTTTTTGTTGTTATTATAATATAGAAATACAGTTGATTTTTGAGGGTTATTTTGTAACCTGCAACTTTGTTGAAGCTATTAATTCTCTTATTTAGTTTCTTTATTTGATTCCTTAGGCTTTTCAAAAAATATCATCATATCAGCAAATATCAAGAGTTTTATCTCCTATTTAGCTATCTTTAATTTCTTATCTTGTCTAATTGCTATTTCTAGCATATCCAGAAACCATAAGAAATAACAGAAAGGAGAGTGGACATTACACATTTAACTTTACCCTTAACAGTATTGGGAAAGGTTCTAGTGGATCTCTATTGCATATGATGCTTGCTTTTGCTTTGAGATAGGTATTTTAAGAGATATTTTAAAAGCCCTCTTATGCCTATATATATATATGTATATATATATATATATATAAATTTGTTTGTTACATTAAAATATCCAATTAACTCCCTCCTTTCTTCCATTAGAAAATGCATCATTTGATAGATATCTACATATGTGTGTGTATTGTAATAAAGAGATAATCTGCGCAGAACTATTTCTGGTTGCAATAACTGAAATATACTCTGGCTTGACTAGAGAGGTGCTAGGGGAGCCTTGTGAGTGCCTAGTTATAATGGAGATAGATGAGAGATAATGAGAGATAGAGAGAAAGAGACAGATGCTGCTAGAGGGGTTACTCTGGGGTTGCCTATTGATCACTATTGATGGTTAATAGATTCAAGATTATTTCCTACCCTTCCTCCTCCTTTCACCTCCCAGTTTCCACCCACACCCTTCTGCCTCCCTTTCCCATCCCCGGGTCTTAGTCAGCCACCTTCTAAGTAACTCAGGGGAACTATGAGATTTCAGAGAAATATTCTTTACTCTTCTTTTCTCAAGTAAAGGGGTTTATTGGTAATAACAGGATGGGGATTGAGGTGAGAGGGATGAGGTTTGTCCCTAATCTACAAGGAAGGGTTATGAAGGTTTTAGGAAATGTCAGTCTTGTCACAACTGTGACTCAGGGACAGTCAGAGAGTTGGAGGACAACAAAAGTAAATTTCTTCTCACATTAATTCCAGAAGCCCCCCCCCCCCCCCCCCAAGGTCCTTCAACCTAGGAAAGATGAAGCCAGCCACCCTTGGTCAGTAACCCCCAGAGAAGAAGTTTTCTCAGTTCATCTCCACTAGCCAGCTCCAACTGCCTTTCCTCCGAACAACATTCTGTTTTGGAATGTTCACCTTGATTGACAGATCAGGTCCTTTACTTTGGTTTGCATGCTTGGCTTGGCTTGTAAATCCTCTCTTTCTTTATGCCTCTTCCACAGTATATATATAATATTATGTCTTACTTATTTCTATTTTTCAGTTCTTTCCCTGGAAGAAGCAGACATACATAAGTCATTCTTTAAAAAAATACAAGCACACACACACACATATATACATATATATATATATATGTAGTGTTTAACATAAATGAGCTTGTACTTTGCTAAAAATACTTTTCTGTAATTATTGAAATAATCACATGGTTTTGAATATTTGGGGTTTTAATATGATAATTATGCTAATTATTTTCTTAAGATTAAACCATCCTTGAATCCCTGATATAAAGCCCACTTGGTTATCATGAATGATTTCTTAGATAAATCACTGCAGTCTATTTGACAGGATTTTGTTTAAAATTTTTGAGTTAATATAGATTAATGATATTGTTCTATAGTTTTCCTTTTGTGTTTTTCCTTTACCTAGTTTAAATATTAGGAGTATATTTGTCTTATAAAAGGACTTTTGTAGGGCACTTTCCATCTCTATTTTTGAGGATAATTTGTGAAGCATAAGTAACAATTTTTTTTATTTAAAAAATTTTTCCATGGTTACCTGATTCTTGTCTCCCTCTTCTCTACTGTCTCCCCTTCAGGAGTTGACAAGCATATATTATCTGAGTATTAATTTTTTTAAATGTTTGATAGAATTCTCTTGTGAATTCATTAGGATTAGTAGGAATTTCTTTCCTTTGCGACTAGTCCACTATCCTTTTCTGATATTGGGTTATTTAAGATCTCTTTCTGGCCTTTTGATGGTTTGTGTATTTTCAGTTTTTGGAAGTATTCTTTTATCTCAAGATCTCAATTTCGTTAGTATGTCACTATATGCAATAGGTTCTGATTGTTCTTTTTATTTCTTCTGATTTTGTTTTGATTTTGTCTTGCTCGTTTTAAATTTAATTTTATTGATTTGTTGGTCTCTTATTTTTAAATCAGATTAGCTTAAAGTTTATTAATTTAGTCTTTTCAAAGAACTAGTTGTTAGTTTTAGTTAGAGCCATACTTTCAGGTCTAATTTGGTGGAGGATATTTAAAGATAGGGTACTGTAGTGGATAGAGTGCCAGACCTGGAGTCAGGAAAACTCATCTTTCTTGAGTTCAAATTTGTCCTCAGTTACCTACTAACTGTGTGACTCTGGGCAAGTGAACCCTTATTTGCCTCAGTTTCCTCATCTGTAAAATGAACTGAAGAAGTTAATGGCATTCCCCTCTAGTATCTTTGTCAAGAAAACCCCAAATGTGGTCACAAAGAGTGGGAAATGGACTGAAACAACTGAACAACAAGAATATATGCATATGCACATATTTTGTACCTATAGAAAAAAACTATTAGAGCCTCAAAATGGCCTTGTGAGATAGGTTCAAAGATATTATCCATTGTACAGAAGAGGAGACTGACACTCAGAAAGTTTACATGATTTATTTATGATCACAGTCTAGAACTAGAGGTGGAACTTGAACCAAGGTCTTCTTGATTTTAAGCCCAGCCCCTCTAAAATGCCTTCTGGCTTGAAATCTATAATCCCATGATTTCCCCTCCTACTTTGAACACTGTAAAAAGTAAAACTTGGCATACCTGGCCAGGGAGTATTCTCTCCAATGTCCTCTACTCAGTTACCAACCTGTGAATCCTGATAGAATTACTGATCTCCTGTTCAGATAACTCCATTTTATCATCTGAGAACCATTTATCTGATTCCATGTTCCCACAGAGAGAAATGTGACCAAATTGGAGCAAACTACTGTTTCTGTTCTAGGCACATATCTGCTGGGAGACGGGAGGATCCCTGTTGCTCCTAAGCCCTTTAACTGCTTCTCTGCTGTTCTCTTGTATTGAGACTTGGAAGGTCAACATTTCAAAGGTTGCTTGTTTCTAAGTAACTGGTTTGCAGTTAGAGGAAGTTGTTACCCAGGTAGGTGATTCAACCTTGGTTTCCACAGGACCAGGATGTAGATATGACTAATTTACACTTCAAATTGACTGCCTATTTTAATAAAGGGTTCTCTTTAGTCTTTTTAAAAAAGATATATAATAATACCAAAGATTTTTAAAGGCTCCATTTAGGACAAGATTTTAAAGAAAAAAAAAACACTCTAAGCCAGGTCTGCCCTTCAAATACTGAAGCCAGGGAGGTAGAAACTGTGGATCTCTTGAGCACTGATCCCAGCCTGGAAATGGAAAGGTCAAAGTTTCCATGACAGACAGAGTGATAAAGAGTCTGTGGATAGCCTCTGTACTTTCTGCCCAGGCAAGATTCAGAGTCGAAATTTTTACAAATAAATAACTAAATAATGGATAGATGGTAGATAGATAAATGAATAAATAGGCAGAAAAGATAAATAAATAAATGGAAAAATATGTGTATATATAAACATTTTTAAAGAAGTCTTCAATTCTAGTATGGAAAAATATCAGAGATGAATTAGTCATTTTAAAAAAACATCCTTACCTTTTTCTGTTTCAGGGTCAATTCTGAGACAGAAGAGTGGCAAGGACCAGGCAAACAGGGTCAAGTGACTTGTCTAGGGACACAGTTAGGAAGTGTCTGAGCCAGATTGGGACCCAAATCTTTCCTGGCACTCTATCTACTGGGCTTCCTAGTTGTCCCTATAATCACTGATGTGAGCAAATTATCCTTTACAAATGAGGAGATAAACAAGTAGATTATATTGTTGCTGACATTAGTAAATAAGTTGACTAGAATTCTACCCTCCGATTTTACTCTGGATCTTTTTTCTTGGAATTAGACCTTCTCCCATTACCACCACCATAACACATACACACATACACTGATCACACTGAGCTTGGGAATGATAGCTGGGCAGTCATTTTCTGACAGGATAAGGCAAGTAAAAGTGGGACTATCAAATAAATACGACTGATTTGAAACAATGAGATTAGAAATCCAAGTTTAAGGACCAGCTCCATTTAGCGTCCACATCAGGAATCAAAACAGAGAGGCAAATCTGATAGTGTTGGACTATAATATGAGAGTTGGGGGCATTTCAAGATGGGGTTTATAGAGCTCAGGGAGGAGGACAGAAAGGCTGTTTACAGAACTCTGGAGGCATTGGTGGATCTAGTTTATGGAGTTCACATGTTATGGGCGGGGAAGGGCTTCCTCTTGTTGCTCAGGAAGGTTTCCATAAAATCCCTGTGACTTAGATGGAACAGATCTGGCATACATCTAGGGGATGAGGTATGCAAATAGAGTGAGTCTTATTGTTTAGGCCAATATTGCTGGGACTAGGTTACTTGGTTTAGGTAAAGAACTACCAAAGATGAAATCAGGTCAGGAATAAGGCTTCTTTCTCTAAATTACAGGCCTGTAATTCACTTCTTAAGATTGCTATCTTGATTAGCTGGTCCAAAGAAAGAGCCTCAAGTGTTCTTTAATTGAGTCTTTCTTTTAGATTCAGTATAGTATCCATGTTGGAGATAAGGGAGCAACAATATTCATTCATTCATTCATTCATTCATTCAGCAGACATTTAATTTTTAAAATAAAATTTGACTCCCTCAATTATGTGTAATATAACTAACATCCATTTTAAAAAATTTAGAATCCAAATTCTCTCCCTCCTTCTTTGGGATATTAAGAAATCTAATATAGATTTTATATGTATTATCATGTAAAAATTTTCCATTATTAGTCCTTTTATGGAAGGAAATTCCAGCAACAACAACAAAAATGAAGAAAGTGAAATGTAGTGTGTTTAGTCTGGATTCTGACTCCATCAGTTCTCTCTCTGGAGGTGGATGCCATTTTTCATCATGATTCTCTTAGGATTATCTTTGATCACTGTATTGCTGAGAATAGCTAAATCTGTATTGCTGCGAATAGCTAAATCCTTCACACTTACTCATGATATTAATATTTAGCAGATATTTATTAAAATATGCTATGTAAGAGCAGCTGGGTATCTTAATTATTAGATTAAAAGTCAAGCCTAGAGATGGGAGGTTCTAGGTTCAAATCTGACCTCACTTTCTAGCTGTGTGACCCTGGGCAAGTCACTTGGCCCCCATTGACTAGTCCTTACCAGTCTTATGCCTTGGAACCAATATACAGCATTGATTCCAAGATGGAAAGTAAGGGTTTAAAAATATACATATATATATGCTATGTATATAGTATATTGTGTTGGCTGCTAGAGCAGATAAAAAGGTAATCAAGAAAACGTCCCAAAGAATATACCCAGATAAGTACAATATGGCAAATGAAGTAGAGTCCAGAGAAATGTCCAAAGGTGATACCCTCAGAATCTCGAGTCATTTGATAAAATTCCTCATTAAAAAAAAAAAAAAAAAAACCCTTACCCTCTTTCTTAAATCAATACTGGTTCTAAGGCAGGGGTGGTAAGGGCTAGGCAACTGATGTTAAGTGACTTGGCCAGGGTCACACAGCTCAGAAGTATAGAAGATGCCAAATTTAAACCCAGTACATCTTGTCTCTAGGCTTTGCTTTATATCCCTTGAGACATCTAGTTGCCCCTAACCATACCACTTTTGAAAGACTATCATTGGTGGCTTTTAAAATATTTAATCAGAATTATTTATGTTCACTTCAAAGCTGGTCATTTGCCAGATGGTCTAAAGCCTGGGGGAAGATTATATGGAGATCAGATAAGGAAAGGTATTGGTCTGGGAGCCAGGGGCAAGGAAAGAACTTTGAAAAGGTTAATAGTGATCAAAACTGAGGGTGAAAGAGGAAATTAGACTCCTGAATAATATGACAGTATCAGTGAAACCAAAGAATGATTGTTGTTCAGTCTTGTCCTATACTTCACATCTCTTCTTGGGGTTTCCTTGGCAGAGATATTGGAGTATTTTTTTTGTCATTTTCTTCTCCAGTTCATTTTACAGGTAAAGAAACTGAGGCAAACAGGGTCAAGTGACTTATCCAGGGTCACACAGCTAGTTCCTGTCTGAGGCCAGATTTGGAGTTAGGAAGATGAGTCTTCCTGACTCCAGTCCCAGCAATCTATCCACTGTACTACCTAATCAAGGAATGATTGGATATCTAAAAGAAAAAGAAAGGAAAGCCAGGAATCTTGCAGACAAAGTAGAGAATCAAAAAACCCATGTTGGGGAGATATGGTGGCATCAGTAAACCAAAGCCTGGGAGGAGATCTATAGCATTGCATTGTAGGTCTAATAACTAGAAAAGATTTGAAAAGACTCAACCATTTCTCTCTTTTTAATTTTTATAATGGGACCAAGGTATGTGGCATTAATCTACCATCCTCAGTGCTAGGATAGATATGATCTGACTAAAGTTCAGCAGGGTTTCAGAGATCAGACTGCTCTTACAGATTCAGACTCACATATTTATCTGAGTGTTGCTTACTTACCTTTACCTGAGCTTTAGGAAATTTAGGAAAAAAAAAGAGAGAGAGAAACCGTCCCTTCACTTACCAGTGACTTTAAGCCAAGACAAGGGAGAATAAGAACCTAGGTAACAGTCTAAAGCACTGGCAATAGGGGGATTGGAATGTGATATTGATTTGACTTTGGCCACTAGGCTTCCTATGCCACCTGACCAGGGACAGAAGTGGTATCAGAATGTAAGTGGACCTTCCCCCACAGCTGGAAATATAAATATTCCTGTCCGGAGCAGAACTACTGTGTGGAAAGGAAGCAAGGTAGGGCAAAAACACCCAGTCAGTATTTGTGCTAGGCTGCCCCACATACTCACTGGGCATAATATCTAAAGTAGAATTTGATCTGCCCAACTAACTATGATTGTACTACAAGGCTCTGTCCTAGACCCCTTTCTCTCTGTTTTTATTTTCTCTCAGTGGCCTCATCAGTTCTTTATGGTATAATTATTGTTGTGATTGTTTAGTCATTTCAGTTGTGTCTATCTGACTCTTAAGGACCCCATTTGGGTTTTTCATGGCAAAGATACTGGAGTGTTTGCCATTTCCTTCATCAGTTCACTTTATGGTTGAGGAAAGTGAGGCAAATAGGGTGAAATGACTTGGCCTGTGTCCAGAGCTTTATATATTTAGTCCTTCTCTCTCTTTCTCCATCTCTCTTAAACTCTTACCTTCTGACTTAGAATTAATAAGTATTGATTCCAAGGCAGAAGGGAATTAAGGGCTGGGCAATGGGGGTAAAGTGACTTGGTCAAGGTAACACAGCTAGGAAGTGTTTGAGGTCAGATTTGAAACCAGGACCATCCATCTCCAGGTCCAACTCTCTATCACTGAGACATCTAGCTGCCCTACCCTCTCCTCTATCTCTCAAAGTCCCATTCTATATCACAAAGTCCATAATGGACATTTCAAACTGGAACCAGATGTCTTGTTCAATTAAAGAATTTCAATTAAATAGGTCCAAAACAAAACTCAGCTTCTTTTCTAAACTCAATTCTCTTTTGAACCTTACTCTATGGATCAAAGCATATATATAGAGATAGATATTCAGGCTAAAATCCTTGATTTCTAGATCTCCCTTGTCCCATGTACCCAAATTATTTCTACATGTAGTTCTCACATTTGTCCCCTCCTCTTTACCCATGAGACAGGCTCCCTAGTTCAAGTCCTCCTACCACTGGTCTAGAGTATTTCAATAGTTTCCTAATTGGCATCTCTGCCTCAAGCCCTTTGAATTTATACTTCATACTCTTGTCAAAGTGATTTTTCTAAAGCATAGGTCTTACTATATTACTCCTTTGCTTAACAGATTCCAGTAATCCCTTCTATCTCTAGAATTGTCTGCTTATTCCTGTTTTACATTTAAAACCCTTCATAATCTACCTCATCATACCATTTCCAGTCTCATTATATTTTATTCCCTATTCCAGACTTTGTGGCCACTCAACTGGCTTTATCTCAGTTCTTCATATACCATTTCACAGACCGGCTCCAAATACCTGGAATTCACTCCTCCCTCCTTTCCTTGAAGACCAATCCAAATGCTAGCTTCTACATAAAGTCCTTCCTTTTCTCCTCAGCTGCTACTAATGCCTTCTTCTCAAAATCTAACTCTTGCTTGGTTCATACAAGCTTCTCATTTGTAGAGAAACTTCCCTCAAATAGGAGTTCTCTGTGCCAATTGAATCATAGATCCAGTTCCTATCCCTTATACAGTGACATACACATATATTGTTAAACCCAATAAGACTAGGATTTTTGTTTCTATCACTAGCACCTGGACCCCCGACTAGCGTTTAGCAGGTGCCTAATAAGTGCTTGTTATCAGCTGCTTGATTACAATATTGTCAATAGGACAAAATGAAGCCCAAGTCTATTGTTTACCGAGGCTGTGCCTCTACGTTAGGAAGGCATGCGTTCCGATTTCTCCTGCTCAGGCAGTTTTTCCAGTTCTTTGAGAACTGTCAGGGCTTTCCCTCTGCCTGTTAAGGAGGATAATCTGACTGTCCAGGGTTAGGCAGGAGCCAGGGACACGCTGAGCAAACCTGAAAAACAACTCTCGGGAGAAGGCGTTATCTTCAAGCTCACCCTTCGCCAAAATGGGCATGACCATTCTCCCCTAGACAGGGACCTTGTCCTCCTTTGGGCCCCGGGCTTAGTATGTTTGGCCCTCCCCTCCCCGCCGGCTCACCACCGGCCCTCTCCACGTCACGGCTTGTGGGCGGGGCAGGAACGAACCTGGACAGGTGAGTACGGACCTCCGTCAAAGCCCTTCAGTTTTCCCGAGACTTTTCTCTACACCTGGCTTCTGCACCTAGCTCTCCTCTGCTCTCCCACTAGGCGGAGGGAGGCTGCCAGCGCCGGCTGATGCTATGATTCAACTCGCGGAGCTCAGGGTACATCCCGAAGAGGCTGTGCCTCTGAGCGGGAGAGTTCCTCAAGAGAACGTTCTCCAGGTGGAAGACCCCGAGGCAGCCCAGGTAGGAAGCAGAGCTTTGCGTTTCCCTAGCTCTAACGCGATTATATGAAGTTTCAGAGTCTGGAGGTGGAAGTTTTAGGGATAAAATTTCTATATAAAGAACTTTTAAAAAAAGTTTAACCTTGCTAAATGGCCCCTAAACAAACGAATATATTCGAATAGTGCCATGGGAAGCCCCAAAGGAAGAACTTTTGAGCTGTTTGGGCAGGGACCACGTCTAAACGGGTGCCACAGCTTCAAGATTATATTGGCAAGGAAGTGGCTTCTTCTTGACTGGTCTCCTTAAATAGGAGGTGGGAGATTAGGTTTTAAGAACTAGTTTTGTCTCTTGAGATTTGGGACCCTTTTCTTCCTCTACATTGTAGTTGAGTTGTGCTGTTTAGTATCCCACAACTCTTTGCATGATTTCTCAAAGTTGTTAAGTAACTGCCTGTTTGGAAATAAAGTGATGCCATAGAACAGATCCGGCACACTTCAAATATGCTTTGCTTGTAGCTGTCTACAGTTTTTAAAAATGTCGTTTTCCTTTTATTTGTATTACTTTGTGTATTCGAGCTCTACCACATAGTTTAAAATGTTCATTTGAAATTTTTGGGTGCCAAGAAATAGCCATTTCAGGATAAATGTTTGTAATAGTGTCAATAAACTATGACATTTTTCTTTTTGTGTATTGCTTAGAAAATACCATTTTCATTTCTATTGTAAATATTAAATGGAATATACAATAAATCATCTTTTACACTAAAAAACAGCAAGAAACAACCTAATTAGGTCAAAAAGTGAAGTCCCTGGAGATTGAACTGGTTTAAAGG
This sequence comes from Monodelphis domestica, assembly GCF_027887165.1. Lineage (NCBI taxonomy): Eukaryota > Metazoa > Chordata > Mammalia > Didelphimorphia > Didelphidae > Monodelphis > Monodelphis domestica. Next base: position 73,219,733 of record NC_077230.1, read on the forward strand.
AAAATGTAGGCCTAAGGGTTGATTCTCTTACTATTCTATCTACCTACTTTCACTCCCACTTCAGCTCTCTATCTTCAAACTTTATTAAGTTCTTACTTTGAGGCAGGTCTACACTTTCTAGTCTCATACCAATCTTCATCTTCCAGATACAATCTCCCATGAGAGTACATGAGATGGGAGGAATGACTAGGATTATGGAGGGTACTATAGGGTATACTTTTCACCTGCTTAAAAGAATCAAAATAAATATTAATCTTCCATTCCTTAGCCCTTGGCAATTTTCAGGAAGGACTTGTTTTTCTCTTGAGTTCAATCCTAGTTATATCTCATATATCATTAATTTTCAATAACTGTTTGATGGAATTTGGGACCAAATGTCATCTTAAACTGAAAAAAAAAATCAGAGCATGTGAGAGCTCTCCATATATAGGTCCAATAGACACATTTTTTTTTGTCTTTCATTGATTCTTACCCCCATTCCACCTCTTGCACTCCCAAACAGGAAGTTTAAGCATGGACCTTCCCATAGAAACATATAGTGGATGTCCTGGTGTTTTTATTTCTGAGAACACATAATTCTGTTAAAAGGTTTGTGTGAGAACAGATTGACTTTTCTCTTGGATTTGAAATGAGAATTCTGAAAATGTTCTAGTTATCTCTTGCACATGGCTTCAAGTATGCTTTGAGTTATCAGTAATTTAGGACAGTGTCTGGGACTGGGACTCTAGTCTTAGGAAAAACATTGTCTGGAACCTTAGTCTGATATTTTTGAGTATGTGTCAAATAGTATTCAAATTTGTTCTCTATCTGTGTCACTTTATCTCTGTTCCCCTCTCTCTTTGTCTCTTGTTGTGTCTATTTTTCTCTTTCTCTATGTCTATCTATCTTTCTATCCATCTGTCTGTTCCTTTCTCTGACTCTCTTTGTCTCTCTCTGTTCCCCTCTCTATCTCTGTCTCTCTTTGTCAGGCTGTTTCTCTCTTTGTCCATCTCTCGATTTCTCTGCCTATATTTACAAAGGATGTTATAGAAGTGACTCATATATAAGGTTGGACTTCAAAGTTCCTTCCAACTTTGATTGCATGATATCTGCCTACAAGTACAGCTGAGACAATTGGTATCTGTAATGAAATTTGGCAACAGTCATCAGGAAAGGTCTTACTGGAAAAAGAAAGAAGAGCTTTCTGTTTCTTTCCTTACCTAGGTCTAGGGCAAGGATTCTTAATCTAGGGTCTATGGATCCCAAAGACATCATGGGTAGATTTTATAGGATTAATGACCTATTTTCCCCCAATATTTTGATAATTGCATTTTTATATGTTGACATTGGTTTCTTTTCTAATCCTAAGTATTTTATTTCATTCATCTAAAAGCATTATTCTGAGGAATTCACAAACTTCACCAGACATTAAAAAAAAAAGATAAAGAATGACCTGTTGCAATTGAAAGAGAAAGCAGAAAATGAAAGCTACTTGTCTCTGATCAATCAGGGAATCAACAAACATTTATGAAATGCTTGCTGTGGTTCAGGCATTCCATCTTAACTGGTATATTTTTTATTGAATTTTTAAATTTGAATAACAAATTTCCACTTAAGTTTTCCACTCATGTGATCCATATTGTCTCCCTCCATTCTCCCTTCCCCCCTTCCAGAGCTGATAAGCAGCCAATGTATATAGTTCCATAGTATTCATTTTTATAACTGAATAAACTTATACAACTAAAACCCCAAAATATATGTCCAAGTAAACAAGTGATCAATAATATGTTTTCTTGCATTCCTCCTCCAACAGTTTTTTTTTTTTTCCCTCTGGAGATGGATAGCATTCTTTTTCATAAGTCCTCAGAATTGTCCTGGATCATTGTATTGCTGTTAGTAGCAAAGTCTATTACATTTTATTGTTCTGCAGTTTTGTAGTTACTGTGTATCATGATCCCTCAGTTCTTCTTATTTCACTCTGCATCAGTTCACATAGGTTTTTCCAGTTCTTCCTGAAATCATCCTATTCATCATTCCTTATAGCACAATAGCACTCCATCACTATCATATACCACAATTTGTTCAGCCATTCCCCAAAAAGGGACATGCCTTTGGTTTCCAGTTCTGTGACACCACAAAAAGAGCAGTTATAATTTTTTTTTTGTGCAAACAGGTCCTTTCTCATTTTTAAAAATCTCTTTGGGACACAGACCTAGTAGTAGTATTACTGAATCAAAAGCTATGCATTCTTTTATAACCCTTTGGGAATAATTCCAAATTATCCTTCAGAATGGTTGGATCAGTTCACAACTTCACCAGTATAAAAAAAAAATAATAGTGAGCTACACAAAATATAGATAGAAAAACTGTCCAATAAAAGTTCAAATCTGTTCAAAACTGTTTGGATACTTTTGATAGATATAATAAAAAATATCCTCAGTGATGAAGTGAAGCTCAAATGTCAACTTCCCTTCAGGGCCAGTCTCAAGGATGCTAAAGAGACTTTTATTATAAAAATAAAATATTTATTGAAATATATAAGAGTAAATAAAGGATTTCTAATTCTAAGGGATTCTAAATCCACCCAAATAAACTTCCAGGTTCTGTATGGAACTGCTTCTCCTCTGTTTCACAGGCTACACTAATCCTCCCTGATCTGACAACCCAAATTTATACTATCTAAATAAAAACTATCACCATTATCCTTATAAATCTTAACTTTGCCTTCAAATTATAAAATAGCAAAGGCTAGCTGGTTGAGTCTCAACAAGAATCCAGTTAGGTCTCTGAGTCGAGTCCAAACCAAAGATCAGGTTTTAATTTGGTCTTCTCAGAGTTAAATAATCTATAAAACCACAATAGATATTCAATAGTGTTTCCCAAGTTGGGAAAGTAAAACACTGAGCTCCTTCAGATCTTTCCCTCAGACAAAAAGAGAGGCAAAGATGGTACCTCCTCCAGCCCTGAGAGACAGTCTCTGAGAGAATGTCTCTGTCAACTTCTAGAGAGCAACAACCAATTGCCAAAGAGAGTAATTGACATAGAAAACCGGTTATAATTGTCACATCTGAAATTAACATGCTCTCTCATCTCTGTTTCAAACTCCAGTTATTTCTCAAGCGGACACTTTACTTCTTATTCCTAAACTAATAAAACAATACTTATTTTCTAATATCATCCTTACACCAGCCATGCATTAGTGTCCTAGTGTTCCCACATCCTTTCCAACATTTATTATTTTCCTTTACTATCATATTGGCCAATCTCCTAGGTGTGAGGTGGTACCTCAGGATTGTTTTAATTTACATTTCTCTAATCAAGAGGGATTTAGAACATTTTTATATGATTATTGAGAGCTTTGATTTTTTTTTCATCTGAAAACTGCCTATTCAGATCCTTTGACCATTTATCAGTTAGGGAATGACTTGGATTCTTACAAATTTAACTTAGTTCTTTATATTAAAAAATGAGACCCTTATCAGAAAAATTTGTTATAAGAATTTTCCCCCAGTTTTTTTTTTGTTTCCCATGGTTGCATTGGTTTTGTTTGTACAAACCTTTTTAAATTTAATCAAAATTATTCATTTTCCATCTTGTAATCTTCTCCCCTTCTCCATAGATCTGACAGGCAAATTCTATGTTCCTCTAATTTACTTTTAATATCACTCTTTATGTTTATATCACATACCCATTTTGATCTTATCTTGGTATAGGGTGTGAAATATTAATCTAAACCAAATTTTTGCCATACTATCTTCCAATTTTCCCAGCACTTTTTGCCAAATAGTGAGTTTTTATCCCCAAAGCTTGGATCTTTGGGTTTATTGAACATTAGATTGCTGAGATCATTTACCCTTAGTCCATTCCATTGACACCACCCTTCTATTTCTTAACCATTACCAGATTGTTTTGATAATCACTGCTTTAAGTATAGTTTAAGATCTGGCTAGGCCACCGTCCTTCACATTTTTTTTTCATTAGTTCCCTTGTTATTCTTGACCTTTTGTTCTTTCAGAAAAAAATTGTTATTACTTTTTCTAGTTCTATAAAATAGATTTTTTGGTAATTCGATTGGTATGAATTACTGAATAACACTGAATAAATAAATATATTTAGTTAGGATTGTCATTTTATTATATTCAGCTGGTATTTTGAAATGCTGTCACCTCAGGATAACAATAATGCAAATAATAATGATGTAGTTTTAAGGAAATTACCTTCTGCCATTTTTTTTTGAAAATAATTTTGTTGATTTTTTTTACATCATTTGGTATCTTGCAATTTCTTCCCCTTTCCCCCTAAAGAATCATCTTATATGACTTTTTTTTAGGAAAAGAGATGAGGAAAATCAGAAAAATTTATGCATTTTTTTAGAAGTCTAAACTATATGGAGCATTTTTTGTTTTGTTTTAACCAATGGACTTCCTAGTTCTGAAAAGGAGTGGGGTAGGAATGTCTTCTCATAGTTTTCCCTTGGGGCCCTGCTTGCTCTTTGTAATTTCACAGCATTTACTTTATTTTTTTGTTGAATTTTATTTTTTCAATTATATGTAGAAACAATTTTTTGCCAATTGTTTTCTGACTTTTTGCAGTTCAGATATTTTTCCCTTCTTTCTTCCCTGCCCATCCTCAGGTGGTAAATAATTGATATACATTATATCAGTTCTTTTACACAGCATTCACTTTTGATTATTTTATGACTGTTCTTTCTATTTATGTTGTTGTAGTCATTGCATATATTGTTTTGTTGGCTTTCCTTACTTATGTAAATCTTTTCATGTTTCTCTATATCATATCTGTTGTTTATAACAATATAGTTATACTTCATGACATTAATGTACCACCATTTATTTATTCCCTAATCCATTGGCATCTACTTTGTTTCCAATTCTTTGCTAACACAAAAAAGTGCTACTATAAATATTTTAGTGTATTTAAGAACTTTTTTTTTAAACTCTTACCTTCCATCTTAGAGTTAATACTGTGTATTGACTCCAAGGCAAAAGAGTGGTAAGGACTAGGCAATGGGGATTAAGTGACTTGCTAGTCTGGGTCACACAGCTAGGAAATGTCTGAGGTCAAATTTGAACCCAGGACCTCCAATCTCTAGGTCTGACTCTCAATCCACTGAGCTACCCAGTTGCCCCCTAAGAACTTTTTTTTTTAAGTGGATATCCTCCTAGGGGTATAAGCCTAGTAGTTGAATCTCTTAGTCAAAGGATATTCTAAGTCAGTTTATATGCCTATTTACAAATTGCTTTCCAAAGTGCTAGGCCAACTCACAGCTCCACCAACCTATCTTCACCTTTAAACTCTTTCTTCCTATGTATATTGCTCTATTGCTTCTCAAACTTCTTCAGCTTTCCACTACCATAATCCATATTGTTGTTCATCAAAACTAACCTTATCCTCAAATGTCAGTTTAAAAGAGGTTGCTCATCTCAATATGTATGCTCTCATATTTAATAATAATAGTTATGATTTATGTATTACCTACTATGTGCCAGGCACATAAATGTTAAACATTTTATAATTATTTCATTTGATCCTCACAATAAGGTAGGACCTATTATTATCCCCATTTTACTGATGTGAGAAACTGAGTCAAACAAAGGTTAAGAGATGTGCCCCAGATCACAAAACTAGTATTTGAAGTCCAAATTTGAACTTAGGTCTTCTTGACTCCACTATGACACTTCACTGCTCTTTTACAGTAGTACATTAGGTCATGCACCAATAGATTCACCCATCTCTATACCAATGAGAAGAGATGAGCATCTCCACTTTGTTATTTAACTGGGGAAAGCCTTTAAAGATGCAATGCCAATCATGCTATTCATTATCCCAAATTTACTTTTCTCTGATGGCATCTTCAGCTAGCTATAAGAGCTAATGTTTTTGCTTCCATTTCATGTACATTATTTATCTGTCCTGGTAGACTTTTGTAGCTTTTTTATATTACAAGGACCATCCCACTAATCATCCTAGAACTTTTCATCAATCTCTTTAGGAGACACTATTTAAAAAATGCTTCCTTAGTGGGATATAAAACTGTAATTTCCTTTTTCTAATCATCCTTCTGAGCTATCTCCATCAGGAGTATGACTTTTAGGTTATGAAACTTTTTTTTTCTTTTTCTACAAACATGAACTTCCAAGCATTTCCAAGTAAATATATTTATCAAAATATCCACCTTAGGGGGTTATATGGTCATTTCAGTAACACTGACATAGCACAGAGTATTTAGGGACATCTTTGGTGAATGCTATAAATGATAACTTTGCCCAAGTATTTTTTATTCATTTATCTTTTATTATTCTTTTGGCAAACCTCATATAATATGAGCAAAACTATATTGCTCACAATAATTAAACACATTATTTTACTTAATACAAGTTGTAAACACAGTAAAGTGGATAAAATATTTGGACAAAGACATTCTAGAATTCTGACATATCCCATTTTTTGTGCCATTAAGGACAATGGAAACCTTTGAAGCTCCAATTAGAACAGGTTTTATCACATAAAAAAACCTAAATTAGCATATATTGCAATTAATCAATATCAGCCACTATTTAAACTTTGATTTAGGTAATATTTAAATGATAGTAAATAATGTTGAATCAGAATACAAATTCTATAAAAGAAAAAAAATTCCCAATAGAAATCTTCTTGTTCATGTCTACTTTTTGAAAATTCCATGAACAAGACAATGTTCAGCTCATGATGAAAATGATAGCTAACAAATGAAGAATTGTTTTTAAATCTTTAGATTTGGATAACCTACTTTGCCTGACATGGATCATGATATTAAATTCATTTGAATATTTCTGCTTAAAAGTTACAGTGATTCCTTAGAAAATAGGTCAAAAGCATTAATACTTTAGAATTCTATTCTTTTGTATATCTTCTTACCTAAAAGGCATTTAATTTAAATCATATAAACTTTAATTATCTACAAAAAAAGTCCTGTATATTGGGCAAACATACACAAAAATTATTAACCTGATGCTGAGAGTGTATTTTTATTCCTTCTTCCAAAAAGCAAATATATCAAACAAAAGTTATTTGTAATTGCCTATTTGTAGAGCAAATGAGATTCATTTACATATAGGACTTGGGGAGCACCATCTAAAGTATGGACTCTTTTCTGTATGTTGCAATATGGGAAAATAGAGATCCATCTTTTACACTTGAACATATTGCGTCTTATACAGCTATGGGCTCCCAACCACTTTATATTTTACCCATAGCTGAATTATAACCAATTCTTGGTAGCTGTCCATCAGTTGTTTCACAGAATTGTAATGCTCTCCTAAGCCATAGATAGGCATGTCTCATATATATGAGTGTTAAAGGTTTGTTTGAATATTTTTCACCAACTACAATTGGAGGAGAGTCTGCTTGGATAACTTCTATTGGTGGTTGCAAAATAGGAGCCAGAGCCCTTAACTCAAGTGGACCTTCCCATGCAGCTGTGTTTGCAATACCATCACAGTTCTTTCCAAACTCTTCTGGAGTCTATAGATCTCCTGTATTAGCATTTGTTAAGAATGGCAGGAAGTCCTCCCCCCCCCCCATGGTTTTGCATATATTCATCAGAGAGCTCCTCTACTGTGACAGACTTCATGACTACCTTTGGCCAAGTATTTGAAGAGCTATCATGTAGAAAAGGGGTTAGACTTGTTCTGCCTGTCCCCAGAGGGCAGAACCAGAGTGATGGCTGAAAATTTCAGAGGTAAATTTAGGTTTGATGCCAGGAGAACTTCCTAACAATTAGAGTAGTCTAAAAATAGAAGTGGTTTCCCCAGGAAGCACTGGGTTCCTCTTTCATTGGGAGTATTCAGACAAGCTGGACAAACCCTTATTAGGAAATGCTCCCTTTTCACTGGACTTTCCTTGGGTTGGACTGCATGGATGCTGAGGGCATACAAATGTAGAATTCTCTGATTCTGTTTCAAAAGGCTGTGGTTTATCTTTTGGAATAACCTCAATGGTACAAAATCTTTATCCTCTAAGGGTTGATTTGACTATTATGGAAAAACTGTTTATACATGTAAAATCTATATCAGATTGCTTTCTGTCTTAGGGAGAGGGGAGGGCAGCGAGGGAGTGAGGGAAGGAGAATCAGAAGAAGGGACAGAATTTGGAACTCAAAACTTTTTTTTTTTAAGTTTTTAAACATTATTTTATTTGGTCATTTTCAAACATTATTCATTGGAAACAAAGATCATTTTCTTTTCCTCCTCCCCTCCCCCCTTCCCACTACCTCTCCCATAGCCGACGCATGATTCCATTGGGTATCACATGTGTTCTTGGTTCGAACCCATTTCCATGTTGTTGGTATTTGCATTAAGGTGCTCATTTAGTGTCTCTCCTCAGTCATATCCCCTCCACCCCTGTAGTCAAGCAGTTGCTTTTCCTCAGTGTTTTTACTCCCACAGTTTGTCCTCTGCTTAAGGATAGTGTTTTATCTCATAGATCCCTGCAGATTGTTCAGGGACACTGCATTGACACTAATGGAGAAGTCCATTACGTTCGATTGTACCACAGTGTACCACAGTCTTTATGTACAATGTTCTCCTGGCTCTGCTCCTTTTGCTCTTCATCACTTCCTGGAGGTTGTTCCAGTCTCCATGGAATTCCTCCACTTTATTATTCCTTTTAGCACAATAGTATTCCATCACCAACATATACCACGATTTGTTCAGCCATTGCCCAATTGAAGGGCAGCCCCTCATTTTCTAATTTTTTGCCACCACAAAGAGTGCAGCTATGAATATTCTTGTACAAGTTTTTTTTCCTTATTATCTCTTTGGGGTACAAACCCAGCAGTGCTATGGCTGGATCAAAGGGCAGGCAGTCTTTTATCGCCCTTTGGGCACAGTTCAAAATTGCCCTCCAGAATGGTTGGATCAATTCATAACTCTACCAGCAATGAATTAATGTCCCTATTTTGCCACATACCCTCCAGCATTCATTACTTTCCTTTGCTGTCATGTTGACCAAACTGCTAGGTGTGAGGTGATACCTTAGAGTTGTTTTGATTTGCATCTCTATGATTACAAGAGATCTAGAACACTTTTTCATGTGCTTATTAATAGTTTTGATTTCTTTAACTGAAAACTGCCTATTCATGTCCCTTGCCCATTTTTTTCAATTGGAGAATGGCTTTATTTTTTGTACAACTGGTTTAGCTCTTTATAAATTTGAGTAATTAGACCTTTGTCAGAGGTTTTTGTTATGAAAATTGTTTCCCAATTTGTTGCTTCTCTTCTGATTTTAGTTACATTGGTTTTGTTTGTACAAAAAGTTTTTAATTTGATGTAGTCAAAATTATTTATTTTACATTTTGTGACTCTTTCTAAGTCTTGCTTGGTTTTAAAATCTTTCCCTTCCGAAAGGTCTGACATGTATACTATTCTGTGTTCACCTAATTTTCTTATAGTTTCCTTCTTTATGTTCAAGTCATTCACCCATTTTGAGTTTATCTTGGTGTAGGGTGTGAGGTGTTGATCCAAACCTAATCTCTCCCACACTGTCTTCCAATTTTCCCAGCAGTTTTTATCAAATAGTGGATTTTTGTCCCAAAAGCTGGAGTTGGAACTCAAAAGTTTCAAAAAATGAATGTTAGAAATTATTTTTACATGTAATCAGAAAGTATAATATTATTTTTTAAAAAGTGATGAGTTTTGCTAATCACATAGAATTTTCAAGGTGTTTCTTCCAAAAGAGGAATTCCAAAAATATTTTAGAGGAATGGCAGAATAACTATTGTAATCAAGTTTAACTTCCCAAGACTATGGGATCAAAGATTTAGATCTACATGGCTTCTCAAAGATCCTCTAGCCCAATCCACTATCATTTTTAAATCTTTTTTTAAAATATATCAGTCACTTCTGTATAGTTTTTAAATGTGGTTGTTTCCTCTGCACAAAAAATGTCTTGTCATCTCCTCCAACCATCAACTGTTGTCTCTTTTTTCACTGTTAAATTCTTACAGTCATCTTTTTTAAAAATATATATTTTATTGTTTGAAAATGACCAAATAAAATAATGTTTAAAAGAAAAAATATATTTTTTATTTTACCAATTACATGTATAACAATTTTCCACATAAATTTTCTGAAGTTATAAGATACAAATTATCTTCTTCCCTTCCCCCACCTAGAGATATTAAGCAATTTAATCTGGGTTATACATGTATTATCATTTAAAACCTATTTCCATATTGTTCATTCTTGTAAGAGAATACACATAAAATCAAAATCCCCAAACCAAAATCCCTGTAAGCTAAAGTGATAAATAGTATTCTTTGATCTGCATTCTAACTCCAATAATTCTTTCTCTAGAGATAACATTTTTTGTCATTAGTCCTTCAGAATTGTCCTGGAACATTGTATTGCTGAGAGCAACTAAAATTTTCACAGTTGATCAGTCCACAAGATTGCTGTTACCATGTATAATATTCTTCTGGTTCTGCTTATTTCACTCTGCATCAGTTCATGTAGGTTTTATCAGCTCTTTCTGAGATCATCCTGTTCATCATTTCTCAAAGTACAATAGTATCATATCTTATAGTCATTTTAACCCATGACCTCCTTTTAGTTCCTCAAATACTTTGCAAAGAGGAAAATTTAGGCTTGGTGTCACGAAAAATTCCCTAATATTTAGAACAGTTTAAAAATGGAAGGGTTGGAAATAGTGAATTTTCTTTCTTTGAAAAACTTCAAGCTTTTTTTACTCATTTGCTCCTGTGTGTATCTTTCTGCAGATCCATATTTATTTGTTGATTAATTGATTTTACTGATCTACATTTCTGTTGACTACCTCTGTAGAGTGTAAGATGTTTAAGAGCAGGGACCCTCTTATTTTTGTCTTTGCTTCCTCAGCACCTAATAGTACCTTATACATATTGTTGTTATTCATTGGTTTCCATCTTACCCAAGTCTTTGTGATCCCCTTTAGGAATTTTTGGTGGAGATCCTGGAGTGGTTTGCCAATGTCTTCTTCAGTTCATTTTTATAGATGAGGAAACAGAGGCAAACAGGATTAAATGTCTTATCCAGGGGGACACAGATAATAAGTGTCTGAGGCCTTGTACACAAGTGTTTGATAAATGGTATTGAATTGGAAAAATAAAAATAAGTAAATTGTGTGGTACAAAATGACTAAAGGCCACACAATAAACAGCAGAGATAAGATTTAATCCCAATTCCTTTGTTCTACATTCAATTTTTTGTGTAGAAATTCTGTTGTCTTTGTTTTTTAAAAAATCACATAAGGGAGTGAGGGACAGGAGGAGAAAGAAAACATGAATGGAAAAATGTCAGAAAACAGTTATTGAAAATTGAACCAGAGGCAGCTAGATGGCTCAGTGAATTGAGAGCCAGGCCTGGAGAAAAGAGGTCCTGATTTCAAATCTGGCTTTAGACACTAGCTAGATGTGTGACCCTGGGCAAGTCACTTAACCCCAATTGCCTAGCCCACTCTGCTCTTCTGCCTTGGAACCAATACATAGTATTGATTCTAAGACCCAAGGTAAAGATGGATTTTTTTTTTAATTTAAGTATTTTTTTTCATGGTTATATGATTCATATTCTTTCCCTCCCCCTTCCCAGAGCTGACAAGCAATTCTCCTGGGTTTTACATGTATTATCACTTAATACCTATTTCCATATTAGTCATTTTTATAATAATCCCTTAAAAACCAAAACCCACATCCAATACTCATATAAACAAGTGAAAAATCAAATATTTTCAAGGAAGAAAGGAAGAAAGAAAATGTTTTCCTCATATAATCTGGAAAAAAAATAAAATAAAAAGAATCACAATGTGTCATAGCCACACCGCTTGTAAGTTTATAGTTAGATAAATGGATAGCTAGAACATTTCTTAAGTGCTTGCTCTGTGCCAGACACTGGTATGTACAGGGATATAGATACAAGCAGTTAGGTCTCTCCCCTCAAAGAACTTAAATTATAATAGGGAAAGACAACTTCTAAAGGGAGCTGAAAGGGACAGGGACAGGGACTATGGCAGGTAGAAGGTAACCTGAGAGGGGCAAGGTAGATGGGAAGGAAGCAGAGAAGTCCAGATGAATCAAGCCAGGAGTGACTAGTGTCCCCCATGAAATGATGGTCTGGTGTGGAGCCACCAATCAGGAGAATGAACCTTGGGGTGGAGATCTCTCCAGGGTTGAGAAGGAAGTGGAGAACTTGGAAGAGTGTTGAGCCAGGAGACAATAGTCTCTACCAGGGACAAGAAAGGAAATGGCTATTCAGTTGAATCTTGGAAAGACATTTTCCTAGGTGTCAGGAAGTTCTCAGATTCCTGTGGTGTCTGCTTCTGATGGGGTACATACAGAATGGGGTAACTTGTCAGAGATAAACAGGTAATCCTCCCATCCCATCCAGTCTTTGTTAGTCTCTATCCAGGGCACTCTGAGACCTGATTCGTTAAAGGCTGATGGGGAGACATGGGAGGTCACTCAGAGCACAGCCAGACAAGGAGATGATGAAACAGGACTTTCCCAGCAACAGAGTGTACACCCAGTCCCCACAAATTTGTAGAGGGAAATACTGAAAGTTTGTGAGTTCGGTGCAGGATTTCTTGTGTTCCCCATCCCATCCTAACCCAATAAAATGGAATACCATCTTGTGACCACTTCGTTGGCTTACCATGAAAGGTTGTGGAGGGAGGGAGGAAGGAAGTGGTATTTCTCCTCTGGATGATCCAGGATTGTGCAATCCTCAGTGTGAAAGGAGAAAGTTAAATCACTTAAAGGGGACAAAAATTAATACCAACAGGCTTAATGAGTCGAGAGAAAGCTCAAAGACTACATAATATACTTTTCTAGATTAAGTTAAAGCTAGTTATCACCTCTTCTATGTTATAGCTAAGGGCAAATAAATGATTTTAGTTATATCATGAGGGATTTAAGTTGAGTAGAAGAGAGTTATTCAATTCTGCTAAGAGTCACAAAGAGACCCGGGTTCTAGAACCAACTCTGACATATGGTAACTAAGTGTTTTTAAGCAAGTCACTGAACCTCAAGGTACCCTTAGCTACTACTCCATAGGATTACTTTGGCCAAAAATGTAGACAAATTGCTGATATATATTGGTAAAAGGAATTTCCACAATGGAAATGACCTATACTGATAAAATCTGATCCCTCCCCAAAAAACTAGTCAGACCAAAAGAAAACAAACAAAACAAGATTCTGAAGGAACATTAGGAAGTTAATGTCTTTAAAACCAGACAAAGGCTCTTCTTTAACTAAAAATAAATTTGATTATTAAAAGGTTTTTATTTCACCTAGTTTTTCCCCCATCTCTATCTTTTTTCCCTCCCAGAGAACCATATCTTATAACAAAGATTTTTTTAAAAGAGGGAAAAAATCAGCAAAACTCTAAGAACACATCTAAAACCACTTGATTTGATATATAATGTTTCACATCTAAATTGTATAATTTTTTTTTTTAAACCCTTACCTTCCCTCTTGGAGTCAATATTGTGTATTGGCTCCAAGGCAGAAGAGTGGTAAGGGCTAGGCAGTGGGGGTTAAGTGACTTGCCAGGGGTCGCACAGCTGGGAAGTGTCTGAGGTCAGATTTGAACCCAGGACCTCCCATCTCTAGGCCTGGCTCTCAATCCACTGAGCTACCCAGCTGCCCCCTAAATTGTATAACTTAAAAAATCCTTATACTAATAATATGGAAATAGGTCTTGATCAGTGATACATGTAAAACCCAGTGGAATTGCTCATTGGCTACAGGAGAAAGGGAGGGAAAGAACATGAATCATGTAACCATGGAAAAACATTCTAAAGTAATTAATTAAATAAATAAATTCAAAGCATAAAAATATAATTTTTTAAATTCTTATTTTCTGACTTAGAATCAATACACTGAGTATTGGTTCCAATTCAGGAGAGTAGAAAAAAGCTCAGGGTTTAGTGACTTGCCCAGGATCATACCTTTAAGAAGTTTTTGAGTATAAGTTTGGGCCCAGGACCTCCCATCTCTAGACTATCCACTGAATCATCTAGATGCACCCCCAACTTTCTGCCCTCTCCCTCTTCTTTCTCCCTCCCTTCCTTCCTTCCTTTCTTCCTTCCTTCCTTTTTAAATTTTCTTTTCTCTTTCTTTTTTCCTTCTTTCTCCTTCCTTCCTTCCTCTTTTCTTTTCTCTTCTTTCTCTTCTTTGTTTTTCCTTACCTTCCATCTTAGAATCAATACTGTGCAATGGTTCTAAGGCAGAAGAGCATTAAAAAGTAAGCAGTGGCTTGTGACTTACCCAGAGTCACACAGCTAGGAAGTGTATGAGGTCAAATTGGAACCCAGGACCTCTTGTTTCTAAACCTGGCTCTCAACCCTCTGAGTCACTTAGCTGCCCCTTACAGTCTTTAATTTCAAGGAGGTTGAGGACATTTGATTGTCCTCCATAATGTAGGAATTCCTAAGGAATACTCTCTTAAAACTGAATGATTAAGGATGTGCCCTAAAGATGATGGTATCTGAGCTAAGCCTTGATGTTTAGATAGAATTTGGATAATCAGGTGAGAAAAGAGGAGTTTTCAGGCAAGGGAAATGGTGTGTTTAAAGCTGCTGCTATCATCCAACCATTTTCCATTCTTGATTATGGTCAGTGTCAGAACAATAACTAACAATGATGGTTTCCAAGGCAGGAAATACTAAACATATTGGCAAATCAACTTTGGGGGGTTGGGGGGGGTTGATGATGGTGGTAGATCCAGATTTTGGCACCTCCCTTTTTGGAGAAGATCAAAGATCTTAGGGAGCTCACTTGGTATGGATTTGTACACTTCCAATATTTCATGTTAACTTGCCTTAGTTATGATTTTAACTACAGAACTAACCCCTTTCCCAAAGGATCAGGACCTGAGAGATGATGGGGGGGGGGGGGTAATCCTAGCATAGTGCTTATGGCTCTTAGTACTTTTCATTAGAGATTTTTATTCGGCAGGATGTGCGTTCTATGTGCGAAGATTTTCTCTGTTAAGTGTAAGTGGAGAGGTCTGCTGGACAGTTCACAGTTTTGGAACTCTCTTAAAAGTCTGCTTCACCATCCTGTTCAGTTTTAGCTGATCATACCCTTCTATTTCTTAGGCTAGAAGACAAAACTCCTGGAAATTCTGCAAGAGACCTGTGAAAGGGAAGTATAAACTGTGGATGGCAGTTGCTTCTCTCTTCATAGGCTTCATTTTAATGATTATTATAGTCATTTTGATCCATGAAGGTAAGAATATTAAAAAAGATAATTTACTATCTATATCTATACATCTATATACACACACACACACATATACACACACATTTATATACATGAACAGCTAGGTGGTACAGTGAATAGAGCACTGTGTTTGGAATCAGGAAGACTTATCTTCACAAGTTCAAAGCCAGCCTCAGACATTTGCTAGCTCTGTGACCCTGGACAGATCACTTAACCCTGTTTGCCCAAGTTTCTCATCTGTAAATTGAGCTGGAAAAGGAAATGGCAAACCACTCCAGTGTCTTTGCAAAGAAAACTCCAAAATAGAGTCATGAAAGAGTTGGACATGACTAAAATGACTCAACAACAACAAATATGTATACTTGTGCATATACATTATTCTTACTCATCTAGGTTGGGTTGTTTTCTGCTTTTTCAATGACCTAGATTTGGAGCTACATAATATGGATATGGAACTGACTTGGAAATTAAGAGACTTTCCAGATTTAGAACAATAAAAGCCACTCTCCAGTTGATAAATTTTTAAATGATATAAGCAAGCAATTTTGAGAAGATATCAAAGCTCTCGATGGTCATATAAAAACACTCTTAAGTCATCAATAAATAGAGAAATATAAATTGAAACAACACTGAGTTACCATCTCATATCCATCAATTTGGCTAACATCAGAAAAAGGAAAAGGAAAAATGCCGGAGAGGGTGTGGAAAAAATTAGGACATTAATGCACTGTTGGATCTAACCATTCTGGAAATAATCTGGAACTATACTTAAACTATGCTATAAAACCATGTACTCTTTGACACAGAGATATCACAAGTAGGTCTGTATCCCAATAGGATCAAAGAAAAATAAAAAGGCCCCATATGTACAAAAATATTTATAGCAATTCTTTCTGTGCTGGCAAAGAAATTGGAAATTGAAGGGATGTCTGTCAATTGGGGGTGGCTGAACAAGATGAGGCATACAATTATTCACGGAAAACTACTGTGCTGTAAGAAATGACAAAGGGAATGGTTTCAGGAAAAACTTGGAAAGGCCTATATGAGTTGATGCTGCAAATGAAGTGAGAAAAACTAGGAGAATATTGTATGTAGTAACAACAATATTGTGTGGTGATCAAGGGGGAATGACAACTACTCTGATTAATACAATAATCTGTGATAATTCCAAAGGACTTTCTGAAAAATTGCTGTCTACATTTGGAGAGAAAACTGAGAACAATTAGTGAAGTCTGAAGAATATTTTCAAAATTTATTTTTCTTCCTTTTTATTTTTTCCCACAACATGACTAATATGGAAATGTGTTTTTTTCATGATTTCACATGTATAATGGGTATGATATTTCTTGCCTTCTTAGGGTTAGAGAGGGACTGAAGGGAGAGAGAGAATTTGGAACTGGCAATAAAAACAAAATAAAAAATAAAGCATGCCCTCGTGGAAGTATGGGGGAGGAGAATGGAAATTAGGGATTTGATGTTAACATATACAAGAGGTTTAAGGTTTATTTATTTAAGCACCAGAGAAGGAGTTAAAAACACTGGAGTCTAATTCTCTTGCTGCAATCTTGTCACTTAATCTTTCTGAAATTATTTCCTCATTTGTACAATCAGAATGATAATCTCTGCCGTACCTCTTTTGGAGTGTGTTTGAGAGGATATGATTATGTAACAGGTGAAAACACTTTAAAAACTGTAAACCTGTCAAAATTGAGGAATGAAAAAAGATAAGAAGCATGGGGGTGGTACATAAATGAATAATAAGTCACAAAACAATTTAATATCAGTGTAGAAAGTATTAAAGACTTACAGGGAGGAACAGAAACATTCCCGTCTTTTTAAGTACTTGATATCAGTGTTCAAATATTCCACAGGGCCTGGTGAGGAAGGGGATTTTATTTGTCATGTGTTGACCCCAATGGTCAGAGCTAGAACACTGAGCAAAAGTGGCACACAAATTTTGGCTTGGTTTTGGGAAAAAAAAACCTTATCACAAAGCTAAACTGCCCAGCAGTGGAATGGAGTGTAGCTAGATGGAATCCCCCTCATCTGAAATCTTTAAGGGGAAGCTAGAAACAAAAACCAATGCAACCAGAATTAGAAGAGAAGCAACAAATTGGGGGGAAAAACCTTTATAACAAAAACCTCTGACAAAGGACTAATAACTCAAATTTATAAGGAGCTAAATCAAAGAACTATGGGAGTAGAAATGCAGAAGAAAATTGCTTGATCACATGGTTTGATGAAGATGTGATTGGGGATGTTGACTTTGAATGATCACTCTATTGCAAATATTAATGATATGGAAATAGCTTCTGAATAAGGTAAACCCAGTGGAATTGCTTGTCAGCTCCAGGAGGGGAAACGAAGGAGGGGAGGGAAAGAACATGAATCATGTAACTATGGAAAAATATTCTAAATTAATTAAATGAATAATTTTTTTAAGGGGAAGCTAGATTAGGAATGTTATGGTAGGGAGTTCTTTAGGATGTAGGCTGAAATAAATGGTTGTTGGGTTCTATTTCAACTCAAAAAAATATTGTAATTCCCTACGTAGGTGCAGTGGATAGATGGCTGGGCCTGGAATCAGAAAAACTCCTTTTCTTGAGTTCAATTCTGACCTCAAGTCATTTACTAACTGTGTGACCCTGGGCAAGTAACTTAACCCTGTTTGCCTCGGTTTCTTCATCTGTAAAATGAAGCAGAAAAGGAAATGGCAAACCACTCTAGTATCTTTGACCCAAATGGGGTCACAAAGAGTTAGTTAGATGTGACTGAAAACCCAATAGCAACAACAAAAATTCTCTAGTGTTCACTGATCTTTCCTAGGAATCATGAGACACTTTAATCAATTAACAAGTATATTTTTTATTTTTTTTGAAAATTTTATTTAATTAGTTAATTTAGAATATTTTTCCATGGTTATAAGATTCATGTTCTTTCCTTCCCCTCCTGCCAATCCCCTCTTGTAGCTGATGCGCAATTCCACTGGGTTTTACATGTCTCATTGATCAAGACCTATTTCCATATTATTGATATTTGCACTAGGGTGATCATTTAGAGTCTACATCCCCAGTCATATCCCTATTGACCCATGTGATCAAACAGTTGTTTTTCTTCTGTGTTTCTACTCCCACAGTTCTTTCTCTGGATAGTGTTCTTTCTTATAAGCCCCTCCAAATAGTTCTGGATCATTGCTGCTAGTAGAGAAGTCCATTACATTTGATTGTACCGCAGTGTATCAATCTCTGTGTACAATGTTCTCCTGGTTCTGCTCCTTTCACTTTGCATCAATTCCTGGAGGTTGTTCCTGTTCACATGAAATTCCTCCAGTTCATTATTTCTTTGAGTACAATAGTATTCCATCACTAGCATATACCACAATTTGTTCAGCCATTCCTCTATCAGAGGGCATTCCTAATTTTCCAGTTTTTTTGCTACCACAAAGAGCATGGTTTTGAATATTCTTGTACAGGTCTTTTTCCTTCTTATCTCTTTGGGGTACAAACCCAGCAGTGCTATGACTGGATCAAAGGGCAGTCTTTTAGCGCCTTTTGAGCATAGTTCCAAATGGCCTTCCAGAATGGTTGGATCAGTTCACAACTCTACCAGGAATGCATTAATGTCCCAATTTTGCCATATCCCCTCCAACATTTATTACTTTCCTTTGCTGTCATATTAGCTAATCTGCTAGGTGTGAGGTAATACCTCAGAGTTGTTTTGATTTGCATTTCTCTGATTATAAGAGATTTAGAACACTTTTTCATGTTTATTGATAGTTTTGATTTCTTTATCTGAAAATTGCCTATTCATGTCCCTTGCCCATTTATTTAGCAACTGGAGAATGGCTTGATTTTTTTGTACAATTGATTTAGCTCCTTATAAATTTGAGTTATTAGTCCTTTGTCAGAAGTTTTTGTTATAAAGATTTTTTTCCCCAATTTGTTGCTTCCCTTCTAATTTTGATTACATTGGTTTTGTTTGTACAAAGGCTTTTCAATTTAATAGTATCAAAATTATTTATTTTGCATTTTGTAATCTTTTCTAACTTTTGCTTGGTCTTAAAATCTTTCCTTTCCCAAAGATCTGACAGGTATACTATTCTGTGTTCACCTAATTTACTTATAGTTTCCTTCTTTATATTCAAGTCATTGACCCATTCTGAGTTTATCTTGGTGTAGGGTGTAAGGTGTTGATGTAAACCTAATCTCTCCCATGCTGGTTTCCAATTTTCCCAGCAGTTTTTGTCAAATAGTAAATTTTTGTCCCCAAAACTGAGATCTTTGAATTTATCATAGATTGTCTTGCTGAGGTCACTTACATCAAATCTATTCCACTGATCCTCCCTCCTGTCTCTTAGCCAGTACCATATTGTTTTGATGACCACTGCCTTTAACAAGCATTTTTAAAAAGTGTTTACTATGTAACTTGCATTGTTCTAAGTGCTTGGAGTATAAATAAAAAGCAAAAACAGTCCTTGCCTTCAAGGTGCCCACATTCTAATGAGATAGGCATTATCTACATATATAGTTGAATAAGATCCAAAATCAAAGGGATTTACTGAGCCAACTTATGAGATGAAATTGTTAAATTTTCAGTGCAACTATTTATGTCTCAAAAATCTTAGCTATAAATCAGGGCTTGATTGACTATTTTGTTGATTGGCTAGTAAAAAATAATGAAGAAACTGTTAATGTTGATTAAACTTAGAAGTGTATCATGTACACATTTCCCCCTTTTGAGAGCTGGTTGTTAAACATTGAATAGCACACATCTCTGTACATACCTGACACCTTAGTAGGAAAGGTATGAGTAGTTGGGGGCCTGATAAAGACCTTCTGTGGATGGTGGCCTTTCAGCTGAGTCCTGAAGGAAGCCCAGAAATTCTAAGAGACTGGACATGAGGAAGGAGAACCTTCCAGGGGTGAGAAAGAGTTTGTACTATACCATGAAGGCTATAGAAAGAACGCCATGTGTTAAGAATGGCAAGTAGAAGAGGAAGCTAGGTGGCTAAATAGATAGAGTGAGGCATAGGGATGGGAGGTCCTGGGTTCAAATCTGGCCTTTGATAGTTCCTAGCTATATGACTCTGGGAAAGTCACTTAACCCCAATTACCTAGCTGTTATCTTGCTCTTCTGCTTTTTTTTTATTCTAATAAAAATTTTTTTCAAACACAGCCACAGAGGGAAGACCTCATATTTAATACACACATTTTTCTTTTAATATAAAATAAAGCTACAAAATTTTCTTTTGTGGTGTGGGATGTAAAGGGGAAAAGGGGTTAATTATATAAAAAGGTTGGACTGGATTATATTTAAAATCAGGTCACCAGGAATTTAATTTATTCCAAAGAGATTTATTTATAATTTTTTTTTACAAAATATAGATAGAATGAAGTAGGAAATCAGAGAGAAGATAGGGTAAGATATCTAGTCTAAGTACTAAGTAATTTGCTCCTGGCCCCTGGCTCCCAATCTGGGCAGGAAGGCTTAGTCCTTAGCTGGCCTCAGCAAAGCTGAGGACCTGGGGAAGTCTCTCTCAAGAGGTAGGTCTCTCCTAAAGCTAGTTTTTTTCAGAAAATCTCCAGGAAAGGAATCAGCCTTTTCACTCACCACATGTCAGTCCAAAGGAAGAGATTTAAGAACAGCCTCACCAGGAACAAGGTCTCAGATCCAGTCAGCAGATTCTTCACCAGCCTCAACTCCAAAGAATGAAGAACTCTCTCTCACAAGAAGTTCAGCTCCAAGTTTTGAACTGCATTCAGGAAGTTGTAACTCTCTTTTAAAGATACTTTCTTTTGTGTCACTTCCTGTGCCTTCCCCTAATTTTACATCTACCAATCACAGTTGAGGCTTTGCTTTAGGACTGCCAAGGGATAGTCAGTTTAATTCTGATTTGTCACCCACTATTGCACACATGGGTCACAGACCTCCCCCACTCAAGTGTGAATGGGGTGTTTACACCTTAGGTGATTAAATCTAAAAATGGACAGATCTCCCTACTCAACTTTAAGTAGGGTGTTTACACTTTTGGTGTTTAAATCTAAAAATGGGCTGTGGAACTGATTTAATTTTCACAATCAGGAGAAAGTTAATTTTATTTTCATAATCAGGGGAGAGTTAAATTTAATCTTCACAGGGATTTAATCCCATTCTTACAGGGACTTTGGCAGCAGATGAGGATGTATAGATGGCAGCAGGGGCTGCTATTAGGAAACTACCAGGGGATAGGAAGATTGAGAGGGATGAAAGCACCAGTCTTTCAGAAGCTTCATTCACAAACATAGAAATACTCACCCCTGAGTCAGTTAAACACCCCAATACAACACAGATGGAGACTTTCACCCAACAATGGCAACTATGCATCCAATATGAGGGTACCCCTGGGTTAAGCAAACCCAATATGTGAAAATCTAGATTTACAAAGTTAGACCAATTGGAGAGGAGGTTATTATTATTATTATTATTATTTTATAAAAATTAGCTTCAGGATGCTTTTAAAATAGTGAACTTCCTTTAATGTATTTAAAATAGGGATCCAAGGTACACAAAATTTTTCAGGAAAATGTTCAGTAAAGCAAACCCACTCATTCTTTAATACAAGATTTGTCCTGGGGCAAGGCAATGGTTCCAATAGATTTCATAAAAACACTTTCAAGGTTTTCAGTTTTAAATGGTATTATACCTTTGGGCTTTCCCAAAGTTGAACTGTTCCCCCTAAGGCAATAGGAGAGTCAGGTCAAGGGTGAAAATTATCTAGAGTTCACCACTGAGAATAGGTGGAGGTAAGTAATGTGCTGGGTGTTCTAAAAATCTTAGGGTACTTTTAAACAGTTAAAACCATAGCAAGGATTTTTTGAATATCTTATGTAAGAAGACTGAAAAGTTAGGAAGGAGACAGTTGTGAAGAGCCTTTAATGTCAAATAGAATAGTTTATTTTTCATCCTTTAGGTAATTGGGAGCTATTGAAGTTTGAGTAGGGAAATGATAGGAATGATCTGGTCAGGTTTGTGCTTTAGGAAAATTACTTTGAAGCATGTAGAGGATAGATTGGAGTTAGTAGACATATGAGGCACTTGCTTGCCTTTTGTCAGATACTCCTAAGAAGCATGAGAAAATAAGAACACAAAGCTTGATAGTCTTTGGATGATTCCTGGAGAATCATTTTAGCTTTTTGATTTGAAGACTCATTTCTCTTTATAAAGTTGTTTGACGAGTCCATTTAGGAAGACGTTTGTGTAGAATATTTCTACTTTGTGTAAGAAAGAATTGTTTTCTTGTCCCAGAATAAACCCTGCTAGTCTATTTAAGAGATAGAATTAGTCCCATCACTGCAAAGAGCTAACCCTGTGTAATACTAAGAATAGGTAAATGCCAAATACAATGATTACATGATATTACACATCCCAACCTGTGCTCCCTTCCACACCTCAAAGCATAGTTTGGGATTTTTATTGTTTTATGACATGTTTAAGTGATACTATGAGGAATACATCTGTTTTTCTTGAGCGGGGAGTAAGTCTCAGAAGGTAGCTCAATGATATCACATGCTATTAAAAGATGGACAGGTTTCTCAAGTCCAAAATTTCTAGTATAAGGTGACTCATGGGGAAAATTCTAGTCTGTTGGCAGAGGTCGATGCCAAATTTCTGAGTTGCTGGATGGTCTTGTATGTCTTGTAACTTTCATGGCCCCCAGCACAATGCCTTATATACTGTGGAGTTTCTCTAACTAGGTCTATCACATTACCTGAGGGAATCAGATCATCTTTCTCGGAAGACTTCCGTAAATTAGTGCTATATAAATGAGTAATGCTTTTTACTCATCCACCCCATTCAATAATATTATTCAACTTTCTTCCATCCCTTCTGTTATAGGAGGTCGTGTCTCATTTCTTAAACTAATCCTTACCCCAACTTCTCTTGAACCTTGCTCTAGCATTCTACCAGTTATCCTCTCTCTCACTACTCTATTCATTCATTCAATAAATGTTTATTGAAAACCTACTGTTCATGGTAATGTGTAAGGCATTGTAGGGGAAGACACAGTTTCTTTATAGTCTCCCTGGTCCTCCTGAGCTCAGCCATGCTGAGAGTGCAAGGACTACTTATGGGTCCAATCCCATTGCAGTGAACCATGGGAACTTTGACCCAATCTTTCTGACCTGGACAAGTTTGCCCTTCTTAGGCAATCTGGTGGTTGGTTCTCCATTCCAAGAGACTTACCATGTTGATGTTGGATTTATGCAGCCACTTGATTGTCTTAGCTTTACTTTAGCTCAGAACTCCTGAACTCAAGGAATTCACCAATCTCAACCTTCTTAGTAGCAGCATTTGAAAGTCATGTTCCACCATACCTAGCTACCCCAAGCATATGAAAAATTCCTCTACTGGAACGAATGGATGAGGACAATTTATTCCAATGTTCCAACAGCTGTGAAGATGGCCAAAGCAGGCACTCTGGAGTGTTTAGTGCTTGGTCAGACATTGAAGATGCCAAGGAAGAGAAAGCAAGACTGACAATTTTGTGCAATCCTACCTCACTTAAAACCTATTCATAAGCAAGTCAAGACATCACCTGTGATGTCATTGGTCCTCTTCAGAAATGAAGGACAAACAATAGCAACACATCTAAAAGTTTTACAAATCAAACTCAGCAAATATTTATGAAATATCTGTCATATACAAGGCACTCTATAGATGCTGTGGATATAAAGGTGAACGATGAATTATGGTATAGTGGAGGAGATAAGTATAAATGTAGAATACAGAGCCCCAAAACTCTTAGTGCCATTTTAGCATTAAAATTGCTTTGGGGACTTTTTGGACACCCAGTATAAATAATACACTCAATTCCAGTTAAAACACTTCTAAGCCCAACTGCTATGGGGGATACCTGAGTTGGGCCTTGAATGAACTTTGGTTGAGTGATAGGATCTCTGGATCTCACTTTTCTCATTTATAAAACAAGAAGTCAGGTATACATTGTCTCTGGAGTCCTTTCAACTCTAAATATGTCATGCCAGGAAAGAAGAGACTTCACTGTGTTTTATGTGTGTGGTGATGGTGAGGGTCCATGCCAGTCATGAGCAAAGCCAAGTTTGGAGAGAGCAGGATAAAAATAGGAGATGGCAAGTAGTCATTTTATAATCATCTTAAAAATTCTGAATTTAACAAATTCCAAATAAAATAAGTATTTCTATCTATATGGGAGAACAGAAAAAAAAAGGGACTCTGCACAAAACCAACAACAACATGGAGTTTGTAGGTATCATACAGTGTATGAAGGAGAGCCATTTGAGAGAAGCCTAGAAAGGTATGTTGGCGCTAGATAATGAAAGATTTTGAACGTTAGGTTCAGAAGTTTATGCTCCTAGTTCCATGACCCTGTGCAAGGCATTTAATGTCATGCAATCTGTTTCTTTATCTGTAAATGGGGGATAATAACAGCACCTACCACTCAGGGTTTTGTTTTTTCTTTTGATCAAATGAGATAATATAGGTAAACCTTGAAGCACTATATAAATCCTAGCTTTACTATGCTCACATATAAGGATCAGAGGCTAGACTTAAACTTGAGTCCTCCTCCAACTCCAGAGCCAATGTTATTTCTTCTGTAGAACATTTGATGAACCAAGAACATTGAACTCATTCCTCTCTTGTCTTACTCATCAATGTCATCTATGCTTCTACCTTCAACTACTACTTCTGTAAGATAGTACCCAAACAGATAGCTCTGTTTTTCAAGCATTTCAGTTCCCAGTCTCCAATGGTCTGCAAAATGTCTTAGTTTTGATGTCCCACCACCATTTTGAAATGAATACGTATAAAACAAAATTCATCATCTTTTCCTCCAAAATCTGGTCTTCTTTCATTCTCCCCATCCCTCATTAAATAAGGAGACCCGAGTTCTGATCTTAACTTTTTTAGATCTTAGTTTCCACTGTAAAATGAAAGCATTTGACTAGATGATCTCAAAGTTTCCTTCAAATTCCAAACAAAATAAAAATTTTGTCTCTAGATTTCTGGCCTTGCTGCCATCATTCTATCCTTCACTCAGGATGGAAAATTTGTAATCTTCCTTGGATTTACTTTAACGCCTCCACTTACTGCCAATTGCCAAATGCTGTCATTCTTTCCTTGGCAATGTTCACCACACACATTCTTTCCTTCACATTCCTGCTGCACCCTGGTTTAGGTTCTCATTACCTCATGTTTGTACTTTTGCAATGGGCTCTTAACTGGCATCTCTACCTGGAATCTCTTCCCCCTTTTGATATATTCTACATTCCCCTGCCAGATAATTGTCCTAAGAGATCACTTGGCATATATTGCCCTGCTGCACATAATTATTAGTGCTTCTTCATTACCTGGATGAGAAATTACTTGGTCTGGTCCTTAGCACATATCTACAATCTTTTGAAGAATTCTCACTTTAGACAAACTGATCTCCTCTTCCCCACACCACAAAAGTACTTTTAAACCTTTGCACAAACCATTTCTCTTTACTGGAATGCCATTCCTCTACATTCCCTCCTCTTCTCTCTTTTCCACTCCCAGATTGTTTAAGCCCTAACTTTCCTTTAAGGTTTATTTCATCAAATGAAGTAATTTGAGTAAGACACTTTACAAATCTTAAGGTGCTCCATAAATGCTAGCTGCCATCATTATCATCATTGCCATTTTCATTATCATCATTGTTGCTCTTTTTTCCGGGCTCCTTTTCTCCTCTATGAAATCTCTCCAATTGCTCGTTTGCTTTTCTCTTCACTCTTGGGGTATTTATCATTTGCACCATTCTCTGGGCACTTAGATTTGAACATTCTTTTGTGCATATGGTCTATCTTGCCTATTAGATTATGAATCATACAAGGACAAGGATTATGTCTTACAACTTGTTGTATTCTCTGTGCTGACATCTAGCACATTTCCCAATTTGTTGAAGACATTTAATAAAAATTTATTGAATATATGCATGAAGACCAATATGTGTGGCCCATTCAGGGTAGATGACCTAGAATCAGGGCTTGTTGAAGATCCCTATTTAGCCTTGGGCTTTCATTTTACCTTGGAGATTACAGGATTAGAGCATCCTAGATTTAGAGCTGGAAGGGCGCTTAGATGTCCTTGAGCCAAGTGCCCCAAAGATTGAGGCTTAGACTCCAAGTAGCCCAAGGTCATGGAGCCAAGTAAGAGTCAGAAATGGGACTGGAACACAGGCCTTCCTGACTCCAAGTCCAGTGCATTATCTTCTCTACCACACTGCCTCCCACTAGAATACATTTCAATCCTGCCTGTGTTCTTTATATTTCCTATAGAAGAAATGTGACTCAAGAAAGGTAAAAACTAATCATTCTTCCTTTTCATGCTTCCTATTTGCCATTTTTCTAAGAGAGAGTTAAAATGTGTTTTTTGGTTTCTTTAATAGACCATCTGTCATACTGAGGTTTATCCCATTACAGGCAGCTTGTCTTTTCAATGGCCCCTATAGGCCATCACTGCCAGGTTGAGTTTTGTTAAAAGGGGTCACCTATAAGCAAGAACTGAGTTCCTCCTATACCCACTTATTTCCCATTGTTTAAGAAGCAGTAACCCATAGTACCCTGTTCCAGTGGGGTAATGTTGAACAAAGGTTGAACAACTGGTTATTCCTTCAAAGTGCCAGCTTCTAGGTCCAGGATTTGTTTTTCCTTTAAATTGAACAGGCTAAAAACCAGCTAATAGCAAGAGCTCATTAGAACATAAGTAGAAACACAAAACTCAGTGTAAAGTAACTATTATAATTCCTATATTATTTTGCTTGTCCCTATCTCTTTTACAAATTCCCTCTATATCTCTATAAAAATATTTATAAACATTCGTTTCTTTTTTTTTCTTATTATTACTAGGCTCTCTTCCTTATACTCACATGATTACTAAGCACTCCTAAGCAAAAAACAAACCAAAATGAAACAAAAAACAAAGCAAAAAACCGCCAAACAACCCAAACTAAAGACCTTCTCTTGCAACAAATAAATACAACCTGACAAAACAGATGCATACTTTGCCTGTGTCAGAAAATGTTCCTCATCTGCACTTCTTGGGAAGTAGAACTTATGCATTATTAATCTTATATGAAGACGTGACGCTTTACTGAATTGACCAGAGTTTTTAAGTCTTTCTAAATTGTTTTTCTTTGGTGTTCAGTTGTTTCAGTCATGTCTGACTCTTTTTTTTTTTACCCCATTTGGGTTTTTTTTTGGGGGGGGGAAAGGGGAGGCGGTTGGCAAAGATACCGGATGGTTTGCCGTTTCCTTCTCTAGCTCCTTTTACAGATGAGAAAATGGAGGCAAATAGGGAAAAGTGATTTGCACAGAGTCACACATCAGTAAATATATGAGGCCAGATTTGAACTCAGGAAAAATAGTTTTCTTGACTGCAGACTCAGCACTCTATCAACTATGCCATATAGACATAGCTGTCCTATTTTTTTCTTTGCAATGTAGTGATTGTATAAATTATTTTCTTGGTTCAGCTTACCTTGCCCTTTAAATAAATAAATAAATACACACACATATATATGTATATATCTATATCTATATATATAGATATCTGTTTCTTTGAATCTGCCCCTTGTGTATTCTTATGACACAGTAATATTCCATTATATCCATATGCCATAATTTATTTAGTTTTTCCTCCTTTAATGGATGCCATTTCCTTGCTACAACAAAAAGTTCTGTGAGGAAGCTAGGTGACTCAGTGGATAGAGACCTAAGCTTAGAGATGGGAGGTCCTGGGTTCAAATTTTACTTCAGATACTTCCTAGCTGTGTGACCCTGGACAAGTTACTTAAACCCCATTGCCTAGTCCTTATTGCTTTTCTACCTCGGAATTGTTATTCTAAGACAATATCTATTCTAATATCTATTCTAAGACAAAAGGAAGAGGTTTAAAAAAAAGTTCTGCAATAAAAGTACACAAACTGTGACCTTGTCCTATATTATAAGACAATACTTTACCTTCTGCATAATATCCATTAGAATATATGTAGAATATATTTTTAAAAATCTATTCTCAATGATTATATTGATTGAATTTCCTTTTTTTTTTACATTTTAGTAACCTACAGTGATGAAGATGAAAATGAAATATTTGAATTGTCATTTAATAAGACATTCTTGGTCACACTAAAGATTCCAGAACCGTGCATGGCTAAAGAGGACTCATTATCTAATGAGCTCAATGAAAGGGTAACTGTACCTTTTATATTCTTTCATTTGTTACGATTAAGATTTATTTAGATAAGTTTTAAGATCAGAGAAAGGGTTCGCCCACTTTACTCTGTCCCCTTTAAGAAAGTAGACAGAGAAAGGTTGCTGTGAGCTCTTTAAGAAACTAGGATAAAGAGAAACTAGATAAAGAAGGAATTCTGGGCCTGTTTCTTGGACTTTGTCTCAAGAGCAGGTTGCTGGATCATTTTCTCTGAGAAGATCTGTTAGGTTTTTTTGAGAGTTAACTTTGAAAAGTTGGATTAACATCTAAGAAGCTGAAGAAGAGTTGGTTGGACTGAGAGCTTTTCTCCCAAAGAGAAAAACAGCTACCAGAGGGGGGCTCTGTTCCCTCTCACTTGGAGCAGTCCTGTGTCAGTAACTGACTCTCTTCCAAGACAGTCTGACAGCATAGAGGTTCTAACAGCCATATCTGGCAGCTGGCTTCAGGCAGTTTGTTAATTTTGATAGATTATTTTAAGGAGGTTAATATAAATTTAAGTTCATCTATTAGAATAAGTTTAGTTAGATAGAAATTGAATCTTAGATAGTTAAGAATAGTTTAAGGAGGTTCACTTTGGTGGACAAGAAGAAAATCCTCGAGGATTTAGATTTGGGGGGTTTAATTTAGAAACATTAAAATTAGGGTAAGAGATTTCCTGCTTTATTCCTACCTCCTTTATCCTATCCCTGCCTCTCCTCATAGATATAAATAAATGAGTTCGATTAAATTGTGTCCAGCATTTCATCTACCAACTTCAAATAGGTTACCCTGACAGCTTTAACTTATCTATACCAGTTGATCAATAACAACTGGCTATCAATATTCAAATCCCATACATGATCAATTATACCTGTAACAGCATGGTTAGCAAAAAGGACTTGAACCTAGAATCTTCTATAGAGGACAGTCAAGAATACTAAAAGAACCATGGTTGTAGAGACTATGGCTCAACTAATAACAGAAGGGATTCCAGTATACTTTCAAGAGCTTTCCTTCCTTAAAACATTCAGGGATATCCTATGCCTTAATGTACTGGATATATTAAAATTGATGCCATTGGGTAAATTTGTGATACTATTGGGATTGGTAGTAGGGTAGCAAATATACTCCATTCTAGCTCAAATATTGATCAGGAAGAAAAAAGAAAATGAAGGGCAATCAAATAGAAACTAGGCTAAAATATTTAGAAGATATTATGAAACAAAGTCAAATAACACATCTACTTCTCAATGGCACTAATACGGATAAAGATACCACTGCTAAACCAAATAAACAAAGCATAAAGAATATTGACGATGATAATAGTTTTTCCCTCTCCATGAGATACCAACATTCAATCCAGATCAAGCATTGATTAATTTCAGACACCATAAGCCATTCATACCTGCAGGTATGGAAGGGTTCAAGCATGGTACTCCTTCCTTCAAAGAGGAACCAATTTCTGTGATTTTTTAAAAATGGGGAAAAAATGTAACCCCACCTGGATTAATTTTGAATTTCTTATGGATGAGCTATTGATTAAATGGGAAAAAGAGAAAGTGATTAGCCTAACAAATGCAGAGTAGGAGACTGTACATTGGCCTGAATCAGATCCTGGCTAGGATAGGAACAGTGAAAAAGATTATGATAGACTGGTTCAAGCTAGAAAGGCAGTTTTACAGGCAATGAGGGCATGTTCCAACAGATCGGGCACATGGAAAAAGTTTGAAAAGGTCAGGCAAGGTCATAGAATTGCAGGTTCATGATTGTATAATCACATGATTGGCTTTGGTATTGAATTTTTCTTCTTTATTTGTGAAGAAATCAAAATTTAGAAGTGTTTTTATAAAACTTCAAATGCTCTTTGCATATGTTTATTATTGTAAGAAATCACCATATTATTCTCTCCTCATCCTTTCCTCTCTCCTTTGTTCAGAGGTAAGAGTAGGTAAATAGGGAATGATAGTGATTAACCTGTAGCCAAATGCATCAGGACTGGCCCAATTCTTTGATAGGTTGAAATTGGAATTCATATTGGATTGGCCTTGGGTTCCTTTGCTATTTCTGCACCAATTTCAGAAATCCCTAAGCCTAACAATCTGAGAGAAATTAGATTTTTTAAAAAGTATATTGATTCATTTTGTTTTTAAACCACTCTCATTACTCAGCACAATAAAAATAAAATAAAATCAATAACACTTATTTCATTAGTAAAACAAACAATAATACTTTTTTTTAATTAATAAAACAGCTAATTTATTTTTAGTAAAATAAATAATACTTATTTTTGTTAATAAAGGAAATATTTTATTAACAAATAACTTGTTTTTGTTAGTAAATTAAATAATACTTATTTTATTAATAAAATAAATACTATTTTATTAATTTTATTAATAAAACAGATAATAAAATAGTATTTTTACTAAAATAAATGTTAACAAAATAAATAATAGAGATTTTTAAAAGAAAATAATCAGTTTAGTGAAATTAACTAGCATAGGAACTGACTCTGAAGGTATATACAATGTTCTCCACCGATAATCTGTCCTTTACTACCACTACCATTACTTCCTCCTCTGCAAAGAAAGGGGATCGAGGTATATTTTTTTCTTTTGTAGAGCCAAGCTTGATTATTAAACAGAATTCAGTGAGGCAACATATTTGATTTTAGAATCCACAATCTAACTACTTTTCTTCACTGATAATAATTTGGAGGTTTTGATAGACTGATTTAGCCCAATACTTAGGTTCCCCAAAAGAGGATCATATTGGTATTGATTTGGTCCCCTTGAGTAATTTCCAGGATCAAATTAGATACCCTCAAAATCACTTTAATGAGAATAGATTCTACGTGGGAGCTATGGTTATGTTTCAGTATCCTCTCCCTAACAGTCTCTTAAGAAATTAATCAAAGGTTCAAATCTGGCCTCAGACACTTCCCAGCTGTGATACCCTGGACAAATTGCTTATCCCCCATTGCCTTGCCTTTAGCCACTCTTCTGCCTTGCAACCAGTACACAATATTAATTCTAAGATGGAAGGTAAGTAAACAAAGAAAAAAAAAAGAAATAGTTAAACAAAAACTGGACTGGAGTTAGGAATGTAATGAGCCTGAATGATCATTTGCTTTCCAGTTAGCTCCTTGTGAGTTTTCCTACAGAGAGTGATTTCTTTCAGATCACCCTACAGACAATCCCCTCATACTCCTAAGGATAACATTTTCTGGATCCTTTTATTGTAGTTTTGTTTCTTTGAGAGATTTCTTTTTTTTTCCTCATATTTTATATTTTGTGCTTATAATCTACACTATGAAATATGCCTCATCGCTTGCCTATTGTTAACTAACTCCTTTAGTTTAGGCTTGCTTTTCTAGAAAGTCTTGGCAGGAACTGAATCTGGAAACACACCCATAGTATTTGCCTTTTAAGAGGAAAATCCTGCCCTGAACTGATATCTCTTCAGGTTAAAGGCAAGAGGAATGTGAATGTGTGTCACACCTTGTCGCACTTATCCAAAGAACTGGTCATGCCAGGGTGATGGCTCATTATTACATCCTTGGGAAGGGGATAGGTGGGGCATATTAGCATTACTAATCTATAAACAGGAAAAGGAAATAAACCTGAGGCCCAGAGACTTGTTCTTTCATCCCTTTTAGCAAACAGAAGCAGAGATAGGAACTAAGACCTGTTTAACTTTCTGAAGGTCTAGAAATGTCTTTATAAACCTAGCCTAAGGGGTGAAGCAAATCTAGAATAGTTGATAGTTCTCTAAATTTGGCATCAGGGGACCTGGGTTCAATTTTTTACTCTGCTTCTTAAAGATGTGTGATGTTGGGCTAGCTATTTTGCCTCTCTCGGACTCACATTGCTCATCAGTAGAAAGAAGGAACATAAACTAAGTGATTTCTGAGGTCTCTTCCAGATTTTTACCCCAGGACTACTTTTTCTTTTCTTTTTTTAAACCCTTATCTTACATCTTGATCAATTCTAAGTTAGAATAGGAGTGAGGTGTAAGCAAATGGAATTAAGTGACTTGCCCAGGGTCACAAAGCTAGTATCTGAGGTCATATTTGAACCCAGGTCCTACTGAACCACCTAGCTGCCCTCACCTCACCTATGATTTTATGAATCTGGGTTTGTTTGTTTTTTTGTTTTTCCTATTTGCCATATTTCCCATCTTCTGTCAATTTCTGGATATTCTTGGAAATAGATGATGAATGGGGGTATGGAGGGAATGTAGGAGATATCTCCTTCCTGGTTTAGCATGCTTTGCAAGACACAATATTCCTTATTTTCTCCCAATTCCCTAATGGGTTTTTATTCCATTTATGATTAGTAGTGTGGTCCAGGATTCTCACAGAGTTTTGGATGATAGGCTAATATCCAATCAAATACATATACCATTTTAAAGATAAGACATCAAAAAAATTAGTTCCACTTAATTTCCCTTGTCTGTTCTTTGTGCTTTCTTCATTAAGGCAAAGCCCAACCCATTTCTGCCTTAATTAGAAAGTTGGTAATGAAACCTCAGAGCCAGAGTCCTGAGGTTATTTTCTAATTATCCTTTGAGTCAGAGTGAGTAATCTTGCTTCACACTCTAAGATAGGTATCCAAGAAAGCTTTGCTTGATTTTCCACTTGATTATGCAAATATGTTTGACAGGTAGTATTGTGTGTGAGAGAGCTAGCCTTAAAAGCAACAAGTGTTCAAGTTCTGTGTTCAAGTCCTACCTCTGATATGTGTTGGCTGTGTGACCCTGGGCAAATCATTTAGCTTCTCAGTGTTCTGGGAAACTTTCTAAGGCTATAAGTTACAGAAAAGTTATCAGTCTTCACTAGTAGACATCTCACCTAAGAGTTCCCTGTATCAATGAAACTATACATCTAGTTCTTATGGAAGAAAACTCAAAAAAACCCTCAGAAATGTCGATTCAAGCTGGTGTAAGACTGGGAGCTAACCTGGTTCCTCATGCAGAAGAGAGAGAAAGACTATATATGAAAGTACTTTAGAAAGCTAGATAAGTATAAGCAGGTCTTATGATTGCTCCCAGGGGTTGGCTATGGGTCCAGTTAAGTCTGGGAGGCAAAAACAATTCAGCAGAAACTTGAGGACAGCCATGGAGTGAGTTCATTAAAGGAAAGAGAGTTAGGCTGGATCCAGGAGCCAAACTACTGGAGGAAGGCTTTTAAGTGCAAATTTAGACCAAAGAAAATATAAATGTTTCTGGCCACAAGAATTGGAAAGCTTTTTGGCCTGTTAAAAAACAAACAAACAAAACCCAGCAGTGATCTGTAAAACATCCTGGTGCTGAAGAGATAGAAATACAATGAATGCAGCTCCTTTCCTTCAAATTTGTGGGAATTTTTCAGATAGAGTGTAAAATGCCATTTGTTCAAAAGACTTGTCTCCA
This sequence comes from Monodelphis domestica, assembly GCF_027887165.1. Taxonomy (NCBI): domain Eukaryota; kingdom Metazoa; phylum Chordata; class Mammalia; order Didelphimorphia; family Didelphidae; genus Monodelphis; species Monodelphis domestica. The sequence goes on from NC_077230.1 coordinate 73,253,606, forward strand.
TTTCTGGTCCCAGAGAAGCTGTGTGACTCAGGCAGGTTCTTTAGTGGATTGACTTAAGGTGGCCTGAAGTCTGTTGTCAGCTGTATCACTGCTCTTGTGATTTTCCATCGTATCTCCGGACTTATTTCTGTGTCACCTGTCATGGGATGCTCTCAATTCTGACCAACACTAATAAGTCAATAAGATGACATTGTGTTATATAAAGGATGGCATGTTAGTTGCTTGATCCCATTGGATTCTGGAGGAAATGGAAATTAGTTTTTAAAATTGATAAATCTTTCCCTCTCTCTAACCCTATATAATATTGATAACAACAGTAATAACAATAATAGCAAATTAGCCTTTGTATAGCTTTAAGGTTTGCAAAAAGTAAGAGCTGTTATTATCATCCTTAAGTTACGGATGAGGAAGCTGAACCAGAGTGACTTAAGTGACTTGCCCAGGATTAAATGCCCAAATGTCTGTGATTGGATTTGGATTTGGGTCTTCCTGACTCCTGGCTCATTGTCCTGTTCACTGGTCACCTAGCTTATGAACTTATAAATACATCCGTACATGGCCAGAGTGGAATTCCTTTGAGAGGAAGTTTGCATTTTAGGAGGAGGAAATCATTTATCCTTTTCCCTTCCTCCACAGCTCAGAAGTCTATACAGCTCGTCTCCAGCTCTGAGTCGATATTTTGCTTCAGTTGAAATAGCTGGCTCCAGGTAAGAATGGAACAGTGCTCCGAAATTTCAGGGTCATAATGGCTTTTCATAAAGTCGTGATGGTCTAATGGATAGGGACCTGGCTTTGGAGTTGGGAAGACCTACTTGTCTCTGTCACATACTGGCTGTTGTGGTGCTCATTCAGTTGTGTCTGACTTTCTGACTCAGTTTGCTGTACCGTCATGAACGATGGGATGCAGCAGTCTCTGAAGAATTAAAAGTTAATGTTGGAGAGTGATAGAAAATTGTTTAATGGATGTGACAAGACTATAGCTTGTAACTAAGGAAGAACTTTGAAGAAGGCTGGGGTACAAGTTCTCATTAAGAAAAAAATGGATTGCGCACGTCTTGAGGGATAAGAAGAGACCCATCCAAAGCGTCCCACACACATATCTGGCAGTAGATAGCATGGAAGACCTTCAGCATGTTGGATGGACCCTTATGGTGAATTTATGGGACGACGTTGACAAGAGATACACAGGATAGGCAGGAATTGAAGAGTAGTGTTCTGTATCATCCAAGGGAATTTTCAAATCAATAATATCAGATAGATACTTGAGCATTTCATTATATTTTCATGGACATAGATCTGATATACATACAACTGTTATATCTATGTGTAGATACACACATATGTTCTCTCCCCTATAGAATATAAGTTCCTTGAAAGCAAGGTGTGTTTTATTTAGAGGCAGCGTGATACAGTGAAAAGTGGTTTGAAATGGGAGGATATGGATTCAAATCCTACTTTTTCCACTTTCTAGCACCATCTTCTCTTCTCTGACTCTACTACTACTCTGGTAGAGGCTCTCATCATCTCCCACCTTGACTATTACATTAGCCTACTGGTGTGTCTGCCTGCCTTAAGTCTCTCCCCACTCCAGACCATCTTCCACTCTGCTGTCAAATTGAAATTCCTAAAACATAGGCTTGACCATGTCACTCAGTCCACCTTCAGTACATTCCAGTGGCTCCCTATTATCTCCATAATCAAACATAAAATCCTCTGCTTGGATTTGAAACCCCTTCATAATCTGACCTCCTCCTGCTTTTCCAGTCTTCATGAACCACCCTCCCCTTTATGTACTCTGTGAATCAGTGACATTGGCCTCTTTGTTCTTCCTCATGCATGATATCCCATCTCCCAACTCTGGATGTTTATAATATCTGCCTTTCCTGATCTCCCTCCTTATCTATGCCCTCCAGCTTCCCTTAGCTCCCTCAGCTAACTCATGGCCAAATCCTCCCTTCAGAAAGAAGCTTTTCAGGGGCAGCTGGGTAGCTCAGTGGGTTGAGTGGTGGGCCCAAAGATCTGGGTTCAGATACTTACTGATTGGGTGACTTTGGCCAAATCACTTGACCCTGTTTGCCTTAGTTTCCTCAGCTCTAAATTGAGTAAGAGAAGGAAATGGCAAATTGCTCCAGTATCTTCGCCAAGAAAAACCTAAATGCGGTTATAAAGAGTTGGACACGACTGAAATGACTCAAAAACCACAACAAAAACAGGTATAGGTAGTTCTAACACTCCAAGCTGTAGCTCCCTTTTTTTTCCTTCTGCATCAGTCTTCAAGATGAAAAGCCTTGCTTCTCTTAGATAGTGCCCAACCCTCTTCGTAATAAAGTCTGTACCATTGTTGGGCGAAAGTTCAAGTCCAAGCCCAGATGAGGAAATGGGACCCAGACAAAGGAAGGCACTTGCCCAAAGTAGGGGTAGAGTTAGCATCAGAGCTGCAACTAGAACCTACATCTCCCAGCTGAAATTTGTTCGTTTTATTCTTCAAAGTAGAGGATCATTCATTTCTTTTTTCCTTTTTTAAACTTTCTTTTCTTTTTTTTAAATTACGTGTAGAAACAATTTTTGACAATTGTTTTCTGACATTTTGTGATTCCGAGTCTTTCTGTTCCTCTCTCCCTCCCCTCCCAGAGGCAGTGAATAGTCTGCTTTAGGTTAAACCAGTTGCTTTCATGAAATACACATTTCCATATTCCTCATACCATGACAGAAGACACATAACAATAAATATCTTATGAGGAAATGAAGTGAAAGATGGCGTGCTTCAGTCTGCAGTCAGATTCCAACAGTTCCTTCTTTGGCTATGGAGAGCATTTTTTAATCATAAGCCCCTTGGGGTTATCTGGTTCCCTATTTTGGTAATACTAACTTAGTCCACAACTGATTATCATAAAATATTTCTTTTACTGTCTTCATTGCTCACTTCAATTGGCATCAGTTCCTATAATAAGGCTTTCCAAGTTCTCTTGAACTTACCCTGTTTATCATTTCTTATGACAAAATTGAACCTTTTTTTTCATTATGCCACACAGTCTCCCCAAGTCAAACATCCATTGCCCTCTGGGAGAACTGATGATAGATAGGATCATCAGCGAGAGGTAGTAAAGGATGCTGTGGGGTTGGAGGAGGTTCAAACTGGCTGGCTACAGTTGCTACTTAGCTACCCAATGGCTTACAGGAAATCTCCCAGCCAGCCAAAAGCCTCTGACAGAAGCAGCACCAGCTCCCATTTCTTTATTGCTTTATGATTTACAAATCATGTTACAACCATGATTACATCTGATTCTCCAAGCAGCACTTGAGGTAAATGAGATAAGAATGACGTTCTGCTAGCTTTTCTTAAAGGGTTGACTTGTTAAAAATAATTAGAGGAAGGAAGAGGTTTTTATGAGACATGAAACTCGAGTTAATTGGATTTCAAAGTCCAATGTAGAATAGAGCTTAGAAGCAATGGCCGAGAAAGCTGTTCAATTATGTTTCAGTTGTATCTGATTCTTTGTGACTCCATTTGGAGTTTTCAAAGATAACACAAGTTTGTCGTTTTCCTTCTTCATCTGATTTTACAAATGAGGAAACTAAGGCAAATTAGGCTAAGTGATTTGCCCAGGGTAGCACAGCTAATAAATGTGATAATAATAATTATGTACAATGTGATCATAATTATTGTGATGCTAATCTGGAATTGGATTGGAACTCAGGAAGATGAGTCTGCTTGATTCCCAGCCCAGTACTCTATCCACTGTGCCACCTCATTCCTGGGGGAGGGAAGTACAGAGAGGGAAAACTGAAGCTTTTGAGTCAACAAAAATTGATTGCACTCCTTTTATGTGGCCAGCATTCTACAAAGCAGTAGAGTACCAAAAGAAAAAGCAAAATACTGGCTTCTGCTCCCAGTTCCTCTATCAATAGCTGGAGGATCATTTGTGGGGGGTGTTTTTAGAGAGGACTTTGTTAAGGTATGCTTTGTACTAGATATCCTTTACAATCCCCAAAGCTTTGTGATTTTGTATTGTCTTTGTTTGAAAAAAATCCATTGGGAAGGTGACCACTAGAGGGTGCCATTTACCAGTTCATCTTAAGCCTCAGCTCCTTGCTCATTGGTTCCAGTTGTGACCACTCACTCTTTGTGATGCATCTTTGGTGTTTTCTTGTCAAGGACTCTGGAGCAGTTTGATATTTCTTTCCTCTGCTCATTTTACAGATGAGAAAACTGAGGCAAACAGGGTGAACTGACTTTCCTAGTATCACGTAATTAGTAAGTGTCTGAGTTTGTCCTTAACCTCAGATCTTCCTGACTCCTAGGCTCAGTGCTCTATCCACTGTACTACCTAGCTATGTTCCCTCAACCCCCCACCAATTCCTTCTTATGGGAATTAAAATACTGTTTCGAGATAGGAGTTTTCAGAAAGGTTATTTAGGCCACATTGAAAGAGGATTTCAAACCACAAATTAACTCATCTCGACAGCATCTTTCTTAGGCAGCTAAGTGGCCCAGTGGATGGAACGTAGGGTCAGACAGACATCAGGAAGACTCATTTTCCTAAGAGCAAATCTGGCCTCAGACACTTACTAGTTGGAGGCCCCTGGACACAACAATTAACTATGTTTGCCTTAGTTTCTTCATCTATAAAATGGGTTGGAGAAGGAAATGACAAACCACTCCTTTATCTTTACCAAGGAAAGGTCACAAAGAGTAGGATGTATCCAAAAAAACTGAACCACAGCAAATGTATCTCTCGTGAATCACTCAACATGTATCCTCGTTTTAGAGGCAAGGGAAATAAGTTGAAGAAAGATTAAGAGCAATGACTTAAGCCATGTACGTCATAACTTAAAAGTAGAGTACCTGTACATAATGATAGAGCCATGGATTGAGAGCTAGAAGGGACTTCTCCTTTCCCACATGTATACACTACAGTAGGTAGCATGAGGTCGTGGAGGGAGCTTTGTACTTCAGGTTGGGAGAAACTTGTGTTTTCCATTTTGTAAAACCATAAGAATGTCAATCCCCAAGACTCAGTTTCCCCATCTTTAAAATGGGGAAATGTAGAGCTATAATATCTCTCTCACAATGTTTATTGGTAGGAGGTCTCAGTGGGGAAGAATGTTTATCAAGCACTTTTTCCAACTTTAGAGCATTTTAGAAATACCATTTATTATTATGAAGAAAAATTCAATGTGCCTCTTGTCCAATTGTATTCTTTGTGTGTGTTTACTCTCTGGTTTTTGAATTGTTTTTCAGTAGTAACAACTCCACCATGGCATACCACTTGAACTTTGTGGCTCCATCAGAGGATGGCCTGTTTATGGAGTATATGATGAGCAAGGAGTTGGTGCTGGGCATCTTACGTCAAAATTTTCATGATCAGAGTGTAGTTGGCTGTGAAACTCTAGGGACTGATCCAGCCTCTCTCACACTCTCCTGTAAGTATAATAGGCATCGCAGAATATGCAGATGTGGGAAAATAAAAACAAATGGAGACAAAATCCTGGGTGCTGAGCCTGAACATTAATAGTAATGACTACGATTTTTATAGTACTTTAAGCTTTGCAAAGTGCTTTACAAATATCATCTCATTTTGTCCTTACAGCAACCATGGGAGATGGATGATGTTCCCCTATTCTCATTTAAAGATGAAATACCTCAAGTAGGCAGAGGCTTAAGTGACTTTCTCCAGGGTCACAGAGTTAGTATCTGTGACCATATTGGAACTTGAGTCTTCCTGACTCTTAGTTCAGTGCTGGTACCATTGGACCACCTAGCTGCCTCACGCAGACCTGAATTTTATTCCCAAGCCAACCAGTCTCATTATAAGACTCTACTCAAACCATTTATGTTGTCCATAACTTAATACAACTTTTCTAAGCAAACAGAGGGAAGGAGAGGTTGGAAAACTGAGGGATTATAGACAGGAAGACCAATTAGGAGGCTATAATAACAGTAATCTAGATATAAAGTTGTGAATCTAGATATGAAGATGGACAGCTAGGTGACTCACTAGATAGAGCACCAAGACTGAAGTCAGGAAGACCTGAGTTCAAATCCAGTCAGATACTTGCTAGCTAGGCGACTCTGGGCAAGTCATTTAACCCTGTCTGCCTCTCAGTTTCCTCTTCTCTTAAGTGAGCTAGAGAAAGACATGGCAAACCATGCCAGTATCTTTGCCAAGAAAACCCCAAATGGGGTCATGAAGAATTGGACATGAGTGAAATAAATGAACAACAAAATATGAAGAAATGAGAACTTGAAGGAGACTGTTGCAAGGAGGGAACAGCTGTAAGAAATATCTTTGATATTTCAGAATATACAAGATATGTTAACAATTAGATGTGTGGGATGATTGAGAAAAAGAATTGAAAGGTTAGGACCTTGGTTGAGTGAAAAGATAGCAGTATTTTCAACATAAATATTCAGATGAGGGCTAGATGTTTTGTTTTCTAAATATGGTGAAGAATTCATTTTGGAGAAGTCATCTTTGAGATGCAAATATGATACCCAGATGCAAATGTCTTCATTTCATGCCAGAACATATTTTATCTGGAATTTAAAATAAATTAAGCCTGCTACACCCAATAAGATCCACAAAATACTGTTGGTTTGGATTAACTTCATACCAGTTGAGCTTAATTTAGGCTTCAGCAATCCAAACAATGAAATAACATTTGTAAATTGTCAAGCTGATGAATCATAAACACAGGAATTTTGTTCTTAGAGTCTTTAAAATTAACAAAGTTTCTTGGAAACTTGTTAAAAGCTGGATGCAAGCAACCAGGGGGCCAGAGGATCAAGCCCTTGCTCTGTGACTAATGTGCTCTGTGAAATAGTCCAGTAACAAAGGTGAGAAGAGGAACAGTTAGATAAATGGAGGACAACAGCTAAGATCTTTCTTTTTTCACACCATCAAGGTCTCTCAATTTCTCCTGGCCAGCTTAAACTCTCAGAAAGAGACAATGAACTCAAAAGCCAAGTTTATCCTTCTTCTCTCTCTGTGGCCAGGAAAACCCCAACTCTTGGTTAGTCAAAATCTCAGAGAGCGCAGGGGTCTTCCCTTCATCAGAAAGCCCCAAACCCAGACAAACAATCAGGGTCTTCAGCCAGCCTCAACTGCCAAAGAGAGTCTCCTCCTAGTCCCCTCCCCCTCATCAGCTCAACTGCCCCTCCTCCTGGGAACATTCCGCTTTAGAATCTTCCTCTTGATTGACAAGACAGGTCCCCAGCTTAGTCTCTTGCATCTTGGCTTGTCCTTCCAAGCCTTTCTCTCTTCATGCCTCTTCCACAGTCCCTGCCCTCAGGGAGCTTTCCAATCCATTCCTTGGCATGTCTTTTTTCTCTCTTGTAATTAACATGTGCAGATGCCATTAGACTATAAGCTTCTTGAGTGTAGGCTCCTTGATAAAGCTTTGTTTATATTCTCTCGCCTACAAGAGTGCTTTGCACATGCCAGACGCTTGAATGTATTGCTCTGTTCATTGTTTAAGCATCATGATGCTGCCAAGAAAAACCTACCCAAGTCAACAGAGCAGTGGGTCTTCTCAGCCAAAAACATGAGGCATCACTGAGAGGAAGACACTCCTTTTAATTGATATTTTATAGATGAAATAGCAGCATTTTGCACTTGCCTCACAGGGGAGACAAAAGATTTGTGTTTTAATGAGTTAAGGGAACAGCTAGGTGGCTCAGTAGATGGCCCTAGGCTCAAGTCTGTCCCAGGACACTGCCTAGCTGGGTGACCCTGGGCAAGATATTCAACACCAATCACCTAGAATTTACCACTCTTCTGCCTTGGAACTAAAACACAATATTGATTCAAAGATGGAAGGCAAGGGTTTGGTTTTGTTTTTTAAGATGATTAAAGATTTTGTGTATGAGAGCAGAGAGAGAAAAACTTGGGAGATATCTGGAAAACTTTGGGCAAAAGGAATGCAAAATCCTAGGGTAACTAAAAATAAGTTATTAAGCGTGTCTCTGAAGGGTGGTAAAAAAAGAATGCTGAAAACTTTGAGAGACACAGCGTAAAGAAGGAACACTGGAGCTGGAGTAAGAAGACCTGGGTTTGGGTCCCACCTCTGCCAACATAGTAAGATGCTGATAAGGATAAGACCCTTAACTTCTCTTGTCCTTAGTTTCCTTCTCTGTACAATGGGGATAATACTTGCATTGCCTACCTCAGGTTTATTGGGAATATACTTTATAAAGTGCAAAGCACCATGTCAACACAAAATGTCTTTTATTGAGGAAAATTACTTTGTGCCTATTTTTGGCAGTTTAGTCATTCCCCATTCTCTATGACCCCATGGACCGTGGTAAGCCAATAGCTTACCCAGATATTGGAGTCATTGGCATTTCCTTCTCCATTAGACTAAGGCAAACAGAGCTTAAGTGACTTGCCCAGAGTCACACAACTAGTGAGTGTCTGTGGTTGGATTTGAACTCAGATCTTCCTAACTACAGGTCCAGTGCTCTATCTACTGCACCATCTAGATGCCTCTGATTAAATATTTATTCACAAGTTAGATTTTTGAGAGCAGGAACATTTTTAATATGCCCACTTCCTACCACAGGGCCTGATATATAATAGACATTTAGAAAAAACTAGTTGACTATATATTATGTAAATTTTATATCTTTTGATCTATCATTTAAAATAGTGTGCATGCAGTCACATGATAAAATTGTTTTTTGTTTCTATGAGAATGCTTAGAGTTTATTTTAAAATTTTATCATCTATTTTACTCATCCATTTAGGCACTGAAAAAGTCTAACCATTTAAAAAACCAGTTGTGACTTGGGTTCTAGGTCTTTATGCACTATTATGCTTTTATAGACTATTTAATACATATAGGATGTGTCCCAAAAGTTTTAGTGCAGTTTCTTATCATTCAAAAATTAAAACTCTGTTAAAACTTTTGAGACTCTTGGAAGGGAGGGGAAGAAACTTAGTTTTTGTTAAGTAGTTGAGAATGGGAGAAACCAAGAAGATCAAAAATGAAAATATCTTTTTTTTTAAGTGACTCCTTAAAAAAATAACAATGGGGGACAGCTAGGTGACTCAGTAGATTGAGAGCCAGGCACAGAGATGGAAGGTCCTGGGTTCAAATATGACCTCAGACACTTCCTAGCTGTGTGACCCTAAGCAAGTCACTTCACCTCTTCTGCCTTGGAACCAATACAGAGTATTGATTCTAAGATGGAAGGTGAGGGTTTTAAAAAAAATTATAAAATAAAATAACAATATAATAATAATAAAATAACAAATAACAAAAATAAAAAATTGTTTTTCTCTTGTTTCTTTTCCTTTTCAGAGTCAGACCCTCATTTTCTGAAGGCAATAATCTCCTGGTATCTGTTACTTTTCCAGAGAGCAAAAACTCATTTTGTTTTAGAGACAGAAATCTGCTAACACCATCATTCTGAAGATTCATTAGAGACTCTGACAGTGTCCATCTGAACCTTTATCCTGCCAGAGCCAGCCTACTTGACTCTTCCTGTGATGGGGCAGAAGAAAAAGCCATCATTAAAGCCACAGAGACATCCCCTCCACTGGGAGGAATAGCAAGAAAATGAACTCTCCTGCAGATAATCTGGCTGCCGTGCCCCCCTCAATAGTACAATAACACCTGAACAGCCCCAGTTGTATAAGCTTGTAACGCAGCCTTGTTCACACATTCCACTGAATACTGCCACTGCCTTATTGCCAAATTGGAGCATTTCTGGGCAAGTTTCTTTCATGGCAGCTGGGTTTCCAATGGTCATTCGAAACCATCCTGTTAGACAAGTGGTAGCTCACTCCTTGATTGTAAGCAATGATGTGGGGGACTAGAGGCCCATGGGTCCCCACTGGGAAAGAAGATGGAAATTTCCCAGAGATAAGGGAAGAATCTAGTCAATCATTCCCTGTAGGTTTCTGGACAGTGGATAAAAATGATACTATCTACCTCCTAGCACTGGTGTACTTTGGGCTAGTACAAAGTGCTAAATGATAAAGCCCTGATCACCTGTGTGAGAGTAGGGGACCCTAGCACACTGATTGCCATGTGAATTATGACACCCTGTCTTTGCTCTATCATAGAGTAGCCTTTTGCTACTATATGTCAGTGTATTGTTTCTAGTACATGGGTTTGGGAACTGGGGTAGCTGGGTGATGCAGCAGATAGAGCGCAGGTCCAGGAGCCAGGAAGACCTGAGTTCAAATCCAGCTTCAGACACTTACTAGATGTGTTCCCCTGGGCAAGTCATGTTATCCTGTTTGCCTCTGTTTCCACATCAATAAAATGAGCTGGAGAAGGACATAACTAATCACTCCAATACTTTTGCCAAGAAAATCTTGAATGGCATCCCAAAGAGTCAGATATAAATAAAAAGCAAATGACCAACAACAATTTGGGAATTAGAACTTAACCTGAATTAAAAACAAACAGTTTTCATCATGGAGGGGAAAAAATAACTTTCTTTTTGGTCTTGTGAATTTCTAGCACTTTGATCAATATGTCAGACTCACTAAGTTGACCTGACACTATTATGCAAACGAAGCTTTCTCTTTACTTCTCTATTTTAGTGCTACGTTGCACATCCTTTCTTGCATCAGTCACTTTACCTGTGCAGCCCAATGCCTCAATATTTTGGAGGTAGCAAAAAAATAACTAAGCATATGACATATTTATAAGCAGCAGGATAGAATTACAGAGAGAATGCTAGGGATGATGGTCAGGGAGATGAGTTCATACCCCACCCACCTATTATTAGCTTTGCGACCCTGGGAAATAAGCCTCTGCCCTTAGTTCTCGTATTGGTGAAATGAAGACAATAGCATCTACCTCGCTGTATTGTTAGGGCAGTTAAGTGGCCCAGCCGATAGAGAGTCAGGCCTGAAGTCAGGAAGAATCCTCTTCCTGAGTGCAAATTTGGCCTCAGACATTACTAGTTATTTGACTCTGGACAAGACACTTAAATCGCTTTCTCCTCTGAACAATGAGCTGGAGCCAACCACACCAATATCTTTGCCAAGAAAATCCTAAATGGAGTCATGGAGAGTCAGACATAAATGAAAAACAAGTTGTTTGGAGGATCAGATGAGCTAATGCACGTAAAGCACTTTGGAAAACTTAAATGTTTGGCAAATGAGATCATCTATTGTTGATTGCAGGATAACCTCATAAATAAATCGTACGTGGTTGGTAATTTAATATCCCTACAATACTGAGACAGTGGCATTGACCTGAAGAGGTAAACAGTCATCATGGTTGCAAAATAGAAACCTTTTTTTCCTATTATTGCTCTGGATTCATTTTGAAAGTATCATCCTGTGACTCAGAAGCACCTCCTGCTGGTTGTCACTGGAAATGGGGTCTCCAGTCTGTCAATACAGTGCTCTCCCATCGCTGAAGAGATCGATTCCTTTGGTGTTTTCCACAAAGAAATGTTTCATGATTAAAAAATGAAGGATCCCTGATCTTTATTGTCTTCAAGTTAAATTGAACCTCCTGGGGAAGATGGGGAGATGGATAAATGTTTGCATATCCCTCACTATTTGCATGTTTCTCTTTCTTCCTGTAACAGATGTATCTACAGAACTGAATTCACATTTGGCTAGCTTTTTATGCACATTAAAGATGGCGTGGTATCATAGATGAATGTCAGAAACTTACCAGGTGTGTGACCTGGACAAATCACTTAAATGTATGTGCCTCAGTTTCCTCATTACTATCTGTGTGACCTGGGCAAGTCACTTAAACCTCTTTGCCTCAGTTTCCTCATTTATAAAATGAGCTGAAGAAGGAAATGGCAAACCCCTAATATCTTTACCAAGAAAACCCCAAGTGGAGCCACAAAGAATCAGACACCACTAAAAAGACACAGTGATAACAATGTAAAGATGCTAGAAAAACCTTGCATGATATACTGGGTCATTTATTTCCAACTTAACAGCTATCTTCTTTCCAACTTCAATTACTTTTTGTCATATTTATTAGTAATAAAATCTATATTTTTGTTTTGTAATTTGTGTATTTACTTTTTACTGTATATTATATGACTTCTCAGTTAATTGAATAAATCACTTAAAAATGTGTTATTGTGGTTTGGGGGACGCTTCCTACTTGTGTGACCCTGGGCAAGTCACTTAACCCCCATTGCCTAGACCTTACCACTCTTCTGTATCGGAGTCAATACACTGTATTGATTCTAAGGGAAAGTTAAGGGTTTAAAAAATATGGTTTGGGGGATCCTAACAAGGCTTTCCTTGTTCAAAGTTATCTCCCTTGCATGTTGACCATGGTTTTTGAAACCCTGCTGGGGAAAGTGATTTGGTTTGGAAATTGGGGAGGGGTGTGCAACTTTAATTCTAGTTTAGTCATTTTGTGCAAGTTATTCTGCTCTTTGGGCCCTGTACCGTTCTCTACCATCATATGATGCTTAGCACTTCCTTAGTTAAACCACCTCTCCCCCAGACATCACCAATTGTTAAATATTGCTAAAAAAATTAAAATGTTGCCTATTAGTAGAGTATTTTCTAAGCACAACAATCAATATATGTTATTGCTACAATATGGCCAGCAATGTGTTGATAAATGTTTAATAACCATCTCTCCAACAATAAATTGTACACTCAAGTTCAATCTACATTTTACTTTCTTCATCATTTTCTTAAATCTAGACAACAAAGTAATGAACCAAGCCCTGATTTGTAGTGTTTGCCCATTTCTGAGGTACAAATTCTCACAGTGAAAATTTAAGTCAGATTCTCAAGCCAGTAGAGCTAGTCAGTACATCCCTGAGTAGAATAGTCATAAAGTCATAGATAGGTCCATAGATCTAGATAGAGGGCCAGAAGGGATTATAGAGGTTGTCAACCTTGAAAGTCTTCATAAATCTGTGATATGTAAATAAGGTCTCATTTTATAGAAGAGCATAGTGAGGTCCAGGAAGACTAAGCATCTTACCTAAGATCACATAGGTAGTAACTGTCAAGTGCACAGAAACTGCAAAGAAATTGATTGATGGCCCTCAAGCCTCAGAATTCTCCAAGAGTTGGCTGAGTGAGAGTTCCAAACTGTTGAAGGGACAGGTTCCCAACTGTCTGTCTGGAGCAGAAGGTCAAGCCTGAAGGGTGTAGATCTGGACTCTCCCTGGATAACCTCATCTTATAAGCTGACTGCCTGAGAATAAGATCAAAAGGTGAAAAGGAAGTTTCCCCAATGCATTCTGGTGGACAGAATGATTTTGGAGGAGCCTTTTTCTCTTTCCTGGAACATCTGAGGACTCAACAGCTGGATTCCTGCTACCTGGCCTACCCAGGACTCTGTGTGTGAGATTCTGGATTCCTGTTGGATTTATCCTTAATAATCTTTAGTTAGTTAGGTTAGTTTAGGAAATTAATTATAGTGGTTAAATATCTTGAGCAAATAGTCAGATGCAAACCTTTCCCCTTTTCCTTTCCCATCATTCCTTTCTTTGTAAATAAACTCATTTTTATTAAATTGCGATTTCCCCCTTTGTATAAATCTTTTCCCCCTTCCTAAATTCACATGACACAAGAGATGAGATTATTTCCTTTTCTTCCAAAACTCTAAAGTATAAATACAATGTCACTTAAATATATATAATTGAAATATATTTATTTTGAACTTAATATTTTAAATGTATTCAATATATAATATAATAGTATAAAAATTAAATTTATGGAGCAGCTGAATAGCTCAATGGATTGAGAGCCAGACCCAAAGACTAGAAGTTTGGGGTTCAGGAATCAAGATGGCAGCATAGAGGCAGCGAAAGTTCAGACCTCTGAAAACCCTTCCTTACCAATTACAAACTAAATGCTCCCAGAGGACTGAAAAATCAAACCTAACAACAAGACAGAACCAAAAGATACTCCCCCCAAAAGCCGGAATTCGAGAACACTCAGGTTTAAGGGGAAGGGAGAAGAAAGGTCCCAGGACTCCCCCCTAACCCCCACCTAGAGCTCTGAGCCTCCAGTAGCAGCTGGAAAAATTAAATGACCTCACAAGGCTGAGCAGGACACTGTAAAACAAAACCAAAAGAAAGAAAAAAAATTGAGGAAAATATGAAGCATCTCATTCTCAAAACAGAAGATTTAGAAAATCATTTGAGGAGAGACAATTTAAGAATCATTGGTCTACCATAAGACCATGACAAAAGAAAAATTCTGGACATAATACTACAGGAAATTCTCCAAGAAAACTGCCCTGATATTCTAGAACAAAAGGGAAAAGTGGAGATAAAAAGAATTCACAGTTCAGCCTTCTGTACTTAATCCCCAACTGACAACACCCAGGAATGTTATAGCCAAATTCAAGAACTAACAGATTTTTAAAAAAATTTACAAGCTGCCAAGAAGAACTCATTCAGATCCCTTGGAACCACAGTGAGGATAACACAAGATCTGGCTGTATCTACACTGAAGGACCAAAAGGCATGGAATATGATATTCTGGAAACAAGCGAATTAGGTCTACAACCAAGAATCAACTACCCAGCAAAACTGGCTATATTCTTATAGGGGAAAGTATGGTCATTCAACAAAATAGAAGAATTCCAAGCATTCATAAATAAAAGACCAGTCCTGAACAGAAAATTTGATGTCCAAACACAAAACTCAAGAGAATCATCAAAAGGTAATTAAAAAAGAGGGGAAAAAAGAAAAACAAAATAAAACAACAACAAAAAAACACCTGAGCTAAAAAAAGAGGCTAATACTAAAAGAAATGGAAAAAGAAACTGAAGGGGGTAAATTTATATGTCACAAAGAAGCTCAGGGCGGAAGTGGGGAGAATAACAATATACTGGAAGGGTAAAGAGGTTGGGGATAGGAAATACTCAACTCTTACGTGCATTGAAATTGACCCAAAGAGGGAAGAACACTTCAATCCATTGGTACAGAGAATAGATTCTCACCCTATAGGGGAGTAGAAGGGTAACAAACAGACTGGTGGGGAGGAAAGCAGTACAAGGGAGGGAGAAGGTGGGGGAAGGTAGTTTAAAAGTACTGTAAAGAAAATAAGTGGGGAATAAGAAGGGAGAGGGGTAGAAAGGGAAATAAAATAAGGGTGGGAACTAGGGGGACTGATTAAAAACAAACATTGGTGTGGAAGGAAATAGTGAAAGAAGAAAAGGCAGAACTAGGAGTAGAAATCAAAATGCTGAGAACTACACAGCTGGTAATCATAACTCTGAATGTGAATGGAATGAACTCACACATAAAACGCAAGTGAATAGCAGAGTGGATTAACATCCCAAATCCTACCATATGCTGTCTACAAGAAACACACATGAGGAAGGTAGATATGCATTGGGTCAAAGTAGGAGGATGGACCCAAATCTATTGGGCATCAATTGATAAAAAAAGAAGGCAGTAGTCCCAATCATGATATCTGACAAAGCCAAAGTAAAAATAAATCTAGTTAAAAGATATAGGGAAGGTAATTACATCCTGATAAAAGGCAGTTTAGGCAATGAGGAAATATCAGTACTCAACATGTATGCACCAAATGGCAGAGCATCCAAATTTCTAAAGGAGAAACTAGTGGAACTAAAGGAGGAAATAGAGAGAAAAACTATACTAGTGGGAGACCTGAATCTTCCCTATCTGAACTAGATAAATCAAACCAAAAAATAAATAAGGAAGAGGTAAGAGAAGTGAATGAAATCTTAGAATAATTAGAGTTAGTAGATATGTGGAGAAAAATAAATAGGGGCAAAAAGGAATACACCCTTTCAGCAGCACATGGTACATTCACAAAAATTGACATAAAACTTTGCAAACAAGTGCAAAAGAGCAGAAATAATAAATGCAACCTACTCAGATCGCAATGTAATGAAAATGATAATTAGTAAGGGTACATGGAGAGGTAAATCAAAAATAAATTAGAAATTAAACAATATGATTCTCCAAAACCAGTTAAAGAACAAATTGTAGAAACAATAACTTTATTGAAGAAAATGATAATGATGAGACATCCTTTCAAAATGTATGGGATACAGCCAAAGTAGTACTCAGGGGGAAATTTATGTCCTTGAGTTCATATATTAACAAATTAGGGAGGGTAGAGGTCAATGAAGTGGGCATGCAAATTTAAAAAACTGGAAAGTGAACAAATTAAAAATCCTCAGATGAAGATTAAATTAGAGATCCTAAAAATCAAAGGAGAAATTAATAAAATTGAAAGTCAAAGAAATATTGATTTAATAAATAATACTAGAAGCTGGTACTTTGAAAAAACAAATAAAATAGACAAAGTACTGCTCAGTCTAATTAAAAAAAGGAAAGAAAAAACCAAATTGACAGCATCCAAGATGAAAAGGGAGACCTCACCTCTAATGAAAAGGAAATTAAGGCAATCATTAAAAACGATTATGCCAAATTATATGGCAACAAATATGGCAATTGAGGTGATATGGATGAATATTTACAAAAATATAAATTGCCAGACTAACAGAGGAAGAAATAAATGACCTAAACAACCCCATATCAGAAAAAGAAATTGAACCAGCCATCAAAGAACTCCCTAAGAAAAAATTGCCTGGCCCAAATGGATTCACAAATGAATTCTATCAAACATTCAAAGAAGAACTAATCCCAGTATTATAAAACTATTTGACGGAATAAGCAAAGAAGGAGTTTTACTAAATTTCTTTTACGACACAAATATGGTACTGATTGCAAAGCCAGGCAGGTCAAAAACAGAGAAAGAAAACTTTAGACCAATCTCCTTAATGAATATAGAGGCAAAAATCTTAAATAGATACTAGCAAAAAGGTTCCAGCAAGTCATCACGAGGGTTATTTACTATGACCAGGTAGAATTCATACCAGGATTGCAAGAATGGTTCAATATTAGGAAAGCCATCCACATAATTGACCATATTAACAAGCAAACCCACAAAAATCACATGATTATCTCAATAGACGCAGAAAAAGCCTTTGATAAAATACAACACCCATTCCTACTGAAAACACTAGAAAGTATAGGAATAGAAGGGCCTTTCCTAAAAATAATGAAAGTATATATCTAAAACCAACAGCCAACATCATCTGCAATGGGGATAAACTAGAATCCTTCCCAATAAGATCAGGAGTGAGACAAGGATGCCCATTATCACCTCTATTATTTAAAATTGTACTAGAAACACTAGCAGTTGCAATTAGAGAAGAAAAAGAAATTGAAGGTTCTAAAATTGGCAATGAGGAGACCAAGCTATCATTATTTGTGGATGATATGATGGTCTACTTAAAAGAATCCTAGAGAATCAACCAAAAAGCTAGTCAAAATAATCAACAACTTCAGCAAAGTCGCAGGATACAAAATAAACCCGCATAAGTCATCAACATTTCTATATATCTACAACACATCTCAGCAGCAAGAATTAGAAAGAGAAATTCCATTTAAAATCACCCTAGACAATATAAAATACTTAATCTGCTGAGACAAATACAGGAACTATATGAACACAACTACAAAACACTCTCCACACAATTAAAACTAGATCCAAACAATTGGAAAAACATTGATTGCTCATAGGTAGGATGAGCTAACATAATAAAAAAAATGATAATCCTGCCCAAATTAATTTACTTATTTAGTGCTATACCCATTGAACTACCAAAAAACTTTCTTTGCTGAATTAGAGAAAACCATAACAAAGTTCATTTGGAAGAACAAAAAGTCACAATATCCAGGGAAATCATGAAAAAAATGCAAAGAAAGGAGGATTTGCAGTCCCAGATCTCAAATTATGCTATAAGGCATTGGTCATCAAAACAATTTGGTACTGGCTAAGAGACAGAAAGGAGAATCAGTGGAATAGACTTGGGGTAAATGAGTTCAGCAAGACAGTCTATGATAAGCTGAAAGATTCCAGTTTGGGGGACCAAAACCCACTATTTGATAAAAAAAAAAAAACTTCTGGGAAAATTGGAAGACAGTATGGGAAAGATTAGGTTTGGATCAACATCTCACACCCTACACCAAGATAAACTCAGAATGGGTGAATGACCTGAATATAAAGAAGGAAACTATCAGCAAATTAGGCAAACACAGAATAGTATACTTGTCAGATCTTTGGGAAAGGAAAGACTTTAAAACTGTGGAAAGGAAACCGATGAGATTTTTGAAAGAATTTAAAAAGAGCAATTTAACTTTATGATCCAGATTTCCAAGACACTTATAAATTCTTCTCTCAGAATTATTTTCAATAAGGGAAAAACAACAATTCATTGATGAAACTAGGAACAATCCAAATTTAACATCATGGCCAGAGGAAGGAACAGACTTAGAGCTATCTAATATTGGAAATCTATGTTACCTAAGAAAGGCCCGACAAGATCTATTAGAGGCAATGAAAAGTTTTTCAAAAAGACCAGATACTTGGGAACAATTTGAGAAATTGAGACAGGAAAGTGGGGAACATCCATTAAAGTTCTTTGATAGATTGATTGAAGTAGCAGAGGATGTGCTTGGATTTGAAAATTTCACTGAACAAAATGTCTACCACATAAGGAGACAATTTGTGAAAGGCAGTAACACACCTATAAGATCATATTTTAAACTTCAGTGCCTAGACTGGGAAACACTATATCTGGAAGATTTAAGAAAAACTGCTACTTACATATTTTCAGGTCATAAAGAAATCTTAGAGGAAAAGGATGAAATAATAAAAGAACTTAAGCCAAGCTCAAGGAGGCAAATAGCACAAGTAAACATAAAAAATTGAAGAAATAAAAAATCTAGCCACTCTGCAATTATACAAACCCACAAGAAATTATACACAAAGCAATCAAAAGAGAAATGTACTCAAATGTTTCCTCTGTGGAAAAATGGGTCACATAGTTCAAGACTGTTATTTAAAGGCACAATTATTCCAAGCTAATAACAAACAGAGGTCCTGGAAAAGCAATATAAAGTATAGCAGCAATAATACACAAACAAATATAAAATGTTGTAATTATAATTGCAAGAATTCATTGCAAGCACCAAATTTAGAAACCATGGATAAATACATCCAACAAGGAGTGAAACCACATTATTTGCAAGTAGTCTCAGGTGCTGCCAAATAAAGTCAGTTATGAAGCCAGGTGCATGGAGTAACATCAAAAAGAAAAAAATGGGAAAGGAAATGGGAAACATGAAAAGGAAACATGCAAATAGAACTTGAGGTTGCAAAAGCACAATATAAAACTAAAGAACAGACAGAAGAAGAAATCCAATTAGATAATGGTGTAACAGATTAAAGAGAAAATTTTTGGAACAGTGGAACAAGCTATAAAGAAAGAAGAAGGAACAAAACTGGCAACAGTCTGTAATACACAAACTGCAAATGAATTAATTGAAGCACATGAGCAAAGAACAGAAGGGTTCAATGGGGAGGAAAATGTAATAACAGAAAACATTCAAATTAGCAGACCTCTCGCAGACAATGACACTGAAGGCAGGGATGATATTACAAAAGAAAATACCAATGACATAATGGAAAATCAACCTTAAATCCTTATGCAGAAGAATTCCAACCAATAGTAACTGCACAAGAAAAAGCAAACACAAACATTATTATGCCTTCCTTAAGTCTCCATGATAATGCAATTCCCTTGCAAACTGATGATGGATTGCAAAATGAATGTTCAAAGCAACAAGAAAAATCTGTAGCTGAAGAACAAAACTGGGATATGATAGCAGATTCACAGGAAGGAACAAACACACAAGAACCAAATTTATCAACACATAACACAGAGTTCAGCATACTAATAGGCAAGAGCTTGCAAAAGACTTGAGGAATATAGAAATCACCAAGCAAGAGTTAGTGCAAGACACGAATCACACAGAATCACTATATTCAATAATGTTTGATTCAGAAAATGAAGACGACCAAAAACCTTATGAATATATCAAACTTTACAATCAAGATCACAAAGCTTTACAAGAGGGGGAGACAGATGATTACATTAACAACTCAAATCAAGAACAAATGATCCTGTCAAAAGAGTTAGTTAAGGACATAAACTACACAATCTCATTAGAAGAAATTCTGGCAGCATTGGGAGTGAAGAATTACCAAGAACTTTGTGAAAAGTATGAGGAAGAGGGAAAAGACACTAAATTAGCAGTACAACAAAATCATATACCTGATAGAAAACAAACAAAAGAAGAAGCAAACAATGTAATGATCCTATCACATCATCCTTACTCTGATGTAGAACTTCTCACAAACTAGACTGTTAATTAACAAAATATATACAAGCTTTACAAACAAGAATAGCAGTGTTGCATGAAATGGGCTTGATACAACAAACAGTACCCCTATATTACAATTTGCACAACATTAAACCAGGAGACATAGTATACTTAAAAAATTTCAATAGAAAATTGTCTACAGACATAAAATGAACTGGACCACATGAAGTATTGCTTACTACACCAACAGCTATAAAAGCTGCAGAGAAAGACTCATGGTTCTACTGTTCCCACATAAAACCAGAAAATTTAAAATCATTGTAACAGGTATATAAGATAATTAAACAAAAGATAGTGTTGATAAATGAAAACAAAAACTGATTAACATCAAAAAGTACACTACAAAGAAATAATAGTGACACATAATGTTCAAGACAACTTTCCAGCCCAGAGGAAAAGCATCCCAGAGGAAAAGCATCCCAGAGGAAAAGATTCTAAATCAACCCAGAGGAAAAGAGTCAAGAAAAGCAGCTAAAGACAAAAAAGAAACAAAGAAAAAAGCTGAAATGGACAGCTAAGACTTTGAACTTTGTAAATTTATTTAATATCTACTACAGAAAAGAAACAAAGAAAAAAAGCTGATATGGACAGCTAAGACTTTGAACTTTGTAAATTTGTTTATATAAGAAGAGGACAGATGGAAAATGAGACATATGTAAGACTGAGTGTGTTGAAATAATAAAACAAAAGTAATTTCACATATTAGGGAAATAGCATGCATCACTACATAACTTAGAAGAAAGAAGAGATCCATCAGTCAACATGAGAAGTGAAAACATGAAGAAACTTGATAAGTATTAATTCAACACAACATTATTAGACACAAAACAAAATCACAAACTGACATATTGAGAGACCTTGTTTAAATAAACAAGTATCTGAAATTGTACTTATTGCAAAATGTATATATGTATATAGTGAGTTCCAGAAGGTCTTGGGCAAATAGAAAGATCAATAGATATTTCTAGTTGACTGACATCAGGATGTAGAACAATGTATATTATTGTATTATATGTAAATAATCTCTATAAATAATGTATATATTATGATTAGGTTAGTAACATAGTGATAGAGTTTGTAAATATTTAGCATAGCATGTATATATGTTGTACATAAGATTAAGTTATAAATTTGACATAGGTAATAGTTATAAGTAGGGAATAGATTAGGAGTAAATTAAGTTAAACATAGCATAGAGAATTAGTTATAAATAGGAATAGACTTAGCCTGCATTTGCAGATAGATAGTAAACTTTTATTTGTTTATTGTAAAGTGGATGCTGAAATTGTGTTTAATGGATATAGATAGATAGATACATAGATAAGATACTCTGCAAATATTAATATATATGTATAAATCGGAAAACTATTTGTTTTAGTTAATTTGGTTTAATTCAAATTTCTTGTAATGGTTGTGTTTAAACATTTATTGTACTGAATTTATTGTAAAACCCCAAACTACCCTTACCTAAACTTTCCTGCAAAGAATTCCTTAGAGTAGATTTAGTAAATTGGTAACCATAATAAAAATAAGTGACCTTGGGAAGGTCGCAACAAAAAAAGGGGACGATTGTGGAAAGGAAACAAGACTGACAGTTGGTGGGGGAAGGGCAACTGAGAGTGGCAGTTGGGTCTTGTGACTAGTACTTCCTTCCTTCCAGGCTTCATTTCCTTCCTGGTGTTGGAGGTGGGAGGAGGGTTGGCTTCCCAGTCTGGATTTGGAGTGCCTCTTCTTGGTTCAGCCTGAAGACACAGGCCCAACCAGCTCTGAAGGTCAGACTTTCTTGTTGCTTTCTGTCTACTGCTAAGATTCTGAAATTGACAAAACTAGTGCAGAGGATGGGAGTTGGAGAAACCCTCCACCAGCCTCTGAGGCCTGGCCTTAGCTCCAAAGCTGAGGAAGACTCCAACCTTATTTAGGTACATTCCTTGCCCCTTTTTCCTGATACCTCTAAAATCCATTATTAAACTTTATCTCATTTGAATTTGCAGTCAGATAAGTGGACTATCTTTTCTGGGGCACAGAGGGAGCTGAACATCAGTTCAGTCATTCAATGACCAACACTCCTTATCAGACCCCTGCTGCTTCCTCTCAGCAGAGGGCATCTATCTCCTTTGCCTCACCAGCAGCAATATTCCTCTCTCCCCTCAACTCCTCCATACTCTGATACAAACCTCCCGTTATCCCCTGATTTTCTATCCCCTCAATCTTTTCCCAATAAATATCACAAAACCAAGTATGAGCTAGAAAAAAATCACAAAATGTAAAATCAATAATTTTGATTACATCAAATTAAAAAGTTTTTGTACAAACAAAACGAATGCATCCAAAATTAGAAGGGAAGCAACAAACTGGGAAACAATCTTCATTACAAAAACTTCTGACAAAGGTCTAATTTCTCAAATTTATAAAGAGCTAAATCAGTTGTACAAAAAATCAAGCCATTCTCCAATTGATAAGTGGGCAAGAGACACGAATAGGCAATTTTCAGTCAAAGAAATCAAAACTATTAATAAGCACATGAAAAAGTGTTCTAAATCTCTTATAATCAGAGAAATGCAAATCAAAACAACTCTGAGGTATCACCTCACACCTAGCATATTGGCTAACATGACAGCAAAGGAAAGTAATGAATGCTGGACGGGGTGTAACAAAGTCGGGACATTAATTCATTGCTGGTGGAGTTGTGAATTGATCCAACCATTCTAGAAGGCAATTTGGAACTATGCCCAAGGGCGTTAAAAGACTGTCCTTTGATCCAGGCATAGTACTGCTGGGTTTGTACCCCAAAGAGATAATAAGTAAAAAGACTTGTACAAGAATATTCATAGCTGCACTCTTTGCGGTGGCAAAAAATTGGAAAAATGAAGGGATGCCCGTCGATTGGGAAATGGCTGAACAAATTGTGGTATATGTTGGTGATGGAATACCATTGCGCTCAAAGGACTAATAAAGTGGAGGAATCCCATGGTGACTGGAACAACCTCCAGGAATTGATGCAGAGTGGGAGGAGCAGAACCAGGAAAACATTGTACACGGAGACTGAAACACTGTGGTACAATCGAATGTGATGGACTTCTCCATTAGTGGCAATGCAGTGATCCTGAACAACTTGGTGGAATCTATGAGAAAAACCACTATCCACATTCAGAGGAAACACTGTGGGAATAAAAACCCCGAGGAAAAACATCTGCTTGAATACATGGGTCAAACGTATCTGGCTAGGGATGTAGACTCTAAATGAACAGTCTAGTGCAAACAACAACATGCAAGTTGGTTCTGATCAAGGACACAAGTAATACTCAATGAAATTGCACATCGGCTGTGGGAAGGGTGGGTGGAGGGGAGGGAGAGAAATAATGTGATTATTGTAACCAAGGAATAATGTTCTAAATTGATTAAATAAATTAATTTTTTTAAAAAAGGTTCAAATCTGGCTTCTGACACTTCCTAGCTATGTGACCCTTGGCAAGTCACTTAATGCCCCCATTGCCTAGTCCTTACTGCTCTTTTGGTTTGGAACCAATGCACAGTATTGATTCTAAGATGGAAGATAAGGGTTTGTATTTTTAATGTATCCTACTTGTGACACTTGAGATATTCAAGCTAGACCATTGAGTCCTTGCATGGTACGCAAATAATAGCACAGACATCATTTCACACTGTGATCTCAGCTAAGGACTCCCTCAATCCATGTGGAGATTTTGCCCCATCAAATCAGAGCACATAGGTGAATGAGCAGGTGACTAAGTATTGACATTGATCCATGTCCAATAATCATGATAAACTTTTTTGGTGACAATGTGATCAAAATACAGTGCCACTGATTATAATGCTACTGACATATTTTGGGTTATCGTTCCTTTTCAAGCACATTATGAATGGTATATCAGACTTAGCTATGGAAGGGGCCTCAGAAGAGTGAGTCAATCCTCACATTTTACAGATGAGGAAATTGAGGCCTCAGGAGGTTAGGTAGCATTAGTAGTAAGCATCAGGAACTTCCCTCCAGAGGAATGTATGGATGAGAACAACTTGTTCCAGTGGCCATGAAGGCAGCTGAAGCAGGTGCTGTGGAGTCCTTAGAGCCTGGTCAGATATCAGAGATGCCATCCCAGCATCCTGGGTCATTGCCAGTCACCATGACTTTTATCTTGCCACTGGAATTTGATGATTGGAAGAGAAAGCAAGGCTGATGACTGAGAAACTCCGTCTCACTTAAATCCATTTCATGTGCAAGACAAGGCATCACCTGTGATATCCATGGTGCCCTTTGAAAGACAAAGGATAGACAACAACAAGGTCCAATGCAGGAGATGTTTATTAAGCACCTATGGCATGCACAGCATTGGGTTGGTACTAGGGAATGAAGACACAGAGTTCAGATGACACAATGTCTGACAGCAAAGAGACAAATAGCATCCTGCCAGAGCTGAGACCTCAGCCCACAAGGATGCTCTCATAGACCATAAAATACGTTCAGAAGTTAGGAAACTGTTACGTAATATCTAATGGGAGGTTATTAGCAATTGTTGAGATGGTAAGGAATGAGGGAAGAACAGGAAATGCTTCCTTTGAGCAAGTAGCATTTCATGGGTAAAAAGGGGCACTTGGGATTTAGATCTGGAAGGGATTTTGGTCATCAACTAGTTCAGACCTCTCTTTGCAAAGCCCCAACTTGAGGACCAGAAACATTGTTACTTGCCCAAACTCTCAGAGGGAATAAATAGTAGATCCTGGGAAAAGAGAACAGTGTGAATATGGTACATGTTACTTCTGCAGGGCAGTGCATGTATTTGCCTTGTTGACCTATTACCTAGGGCTCATTCCTACCTGGCAAGAAGTGGGCCACCCTGGGTTGGTTGATTGAGAGCCAGGTCTAGAGACAGGAGTCCTGGGTCCAAATCTGGCCTCAAACCCTTCCTAGCTGTGTGATCCTGGGCAAGTCACTTAACCCAATTACCTAGCCCTTACTGCTCTTCTGCCTTGGGACCAATACCAATATTGATTCTAAGAAAGAAGGTGAGAATTTTTTAAAAAGTGATGCAACTAGAAGGGAGTCGCTAAAAGAAAGGAGAGTAAGGTTTCAAGTCTCTTTGTGTTTACAAAATGCTTAGGTTCCATTTGAAGCACATAAACCAACCTTCTCGAGCCCATTAGTGCTTGGTGGATTATAATTCTGCGACTCCCAACTCATTCTTCTTTTTAACAACTATTGAAGATCCTCTTTGGGGACTTAGCACATTATTTTAAATGTCTACATTTGGGGGCAAAAGAATAAATATAAGTATGACTATGGGTGTGCTGATAATGATTAATAACTGGTTCTCTGAAAAAAAAATACAGATATGACATACTTTTAAATTTAATCTGCTTTATTAACATTCTCTCCATCACTTTAAGTCTAAAAATCAATGAAACAATAAATCAGTCATAATTTTTGGCATTTACTAATTTCTGGTATAAATGCTCACACTGGAAATTTAATTGTTCTATTGACCAGTTAGAGTTGGCTGTAACACATCCATCCCCAGAATTTTATTTTAAACCTTTATTTTAAAATTGATATTATGTATCAGTTCCAAGGCCGAAGAATAGTAAGGGCTGGGCTATTAGGGTTAAGTGACTTGCCCAGGGTCACAAAGCCAGGAAGTATCTGGCCAGATTTGAGCTGAGGAACATTTGTCTCCAGGTCTGGCTCTCCACTGACCGACCTACCTGCCCAATTACCCAATTTGTTTAAAAAACAACAACAACAAAAAGACCCCTCTGATATGATATAACATTCCAAAATGTGTTTATCAGTTCTCTGTTAAATGCAACAACAGTGGAGAACTGAGTATCTTTCTACTTCTTGCTTAAATTCTAATTAGTGGACTTAATCATCCAATATATTTGATTTTGCTTCTAGCATTGGCCCAGCTTTGGACTCCTGCCCTCAGAGGAGCCAGTGTCAGCAAGTATCCCAAGATACTTACATTCTCATCCCAAACTGACCTAATTTGTTTCTGTGATAGGATGAGCCTGACTTCAGGGCTCTTTAAGAGCAGAGCATTTTACCTTAAGTTACCATAAAAGGGGAAAATCAGACAGGCAGGAGGTATCCAAGACAGAAGAGTAGTAGTGAGGGGTGGGCTGCAGGAATTAAGTTTCTTGCCCAGGGTCACATAGCTAGAAGTGTCTGAGGCTAGATTTGAACCCAGGACTTCTAGTGTTCTCAATCCACTGAGCTACCTAGCTGCCCTCCTGGCCCACCCACCATCCCGAAAGTATTTTCATTAGTGTTTTTTTTTTTAACTTTTCTGTGAAGAATTTTCTTTTGGTTCTTGGATATTATCATACTTATGGCATATTCAAGATGGAGTATAAAAAGTGCTGGGCCAGGAGTCAGGGGAAAGGAGTTATAATTTCAGCTCCACTAGTGCGTGACCCTAAGCAAGTCATATCATCTCCCTGGTTGCAGTTTCTTTATCTGTAAAATGAAAGGTTATACATGGGCAATGTAGGAATCTGTTTTGCTTGACTACATGGATTTTTAAAAGAGTTTTGTTTTCTTTTTCTTTTAAATAAGGTTTGGGAAGGAAGAATAATAAATGCTTAATTGAAAAATTAATTGGAAAAAGAATAATTAAAGTGTTGATCTCTGATGATGCATCTAACATTATGTGTTAGTAATTGTTCATGAGAAAGAAAGAAGTGGAGGAAGAAAAAAGAGGAAGGGATGGGGGGAGAATTTCATCAAGTGGATTAAATCTTCCAGAGTTTGACTAAAGTTTTTCCTGTTTCCCTATATATAAAATGAGAGGGCAGACTGGGAAACCTTGGCAGGATGGCCCTGGAACGAACTGATAACCTTAGTGTCTTGCCTCTCCCTCTCCTTGTTGTATATAAAGACCCCTCCCTCAAGTTAGGAAAGCTGGGTGAGAAGGTGAAGGATGCTCTATGCACTTCTGGGAAGATGGATTTCCAAGCTGTTGCCTGGGCATAGTGTCTTTCAGTAAGGTTCCTTGTGACTTCCTGGCTTCAAACAGGAAACAGAGCATAGTATGAGGGAAAGCATTCTGAGCTTGGGAGTTCTAGCTCTTTTCCTTATTTTGAGGTCAGCCTTCCCATCAAAGACACAGAGCTAGAAGGACTCCTTATGGATGCCTCCTTGTTTTATACATGACGAAGCAGAGGCACTGAAAAGTTTGAATGACTTGTCCAGACCCACAGCTAAGTATCTTAAAAACAATATGAATCCAAATCTTTCTGACTCCAAATTCATAGCATGTTGCCCCTGGATTTCAATGATGGGCCTCCCAATCTCAGCTCTAACATGGAGCCTTAGGGATTTCTCAGTGAATAGAGGCAAGCCTAGAGATGGGAGGTCCTGGGTTCAAATCTGATCTCACATACTTCCTAGCTGTATGATCCTGGGCCAGTCACTTAAATCCAATTGCCCATCCCTTACAGCTCCTCTGTTTTGGAAGCAATACTCGTATTAATTCTAAGACAGAAGGTAAAAGGTTTGTTTTTGTTTTGTTTTTAACCCAAAACTTGAAGGCATTGCAAATACCAAATTGGAGAAAATGTGAAAAAGTACTTGTAACCAAAAAACATTCTGCTAATTCAACGACTTGTTACTGTTATTATTGTTGTTATTTCTTTGATTTTCTTAGAAATTTTAGAGATTCTATCTATTCAGGTTCCCTGAATTCATCCAGTTGAGGTGGGATGGATAATGAGTATGGGTAATGGGCATAATAAGTTCATATTCCTCATCCTGGAAGCTATAGGAAGGCTGAGGGCTAGAAGGGACCCTAACAACAGCATATTCTGTCTCACACCTGTCAGCAAGTTGTTTGGTCATGTGCTTGGGGACAACATTCTCATAACCATCATCTGTGGAGTTTGTGGAAGGTCTTCGTTGGGGCACGTGCATGATGAGGGCATAGAATGGCTCCTTTGCATTGTCTTCATTGGTTTCCTGCCAATTAGTTAAAAAACAAACAAACCAAGTTTGCATCAGATACTTTTCTGCCTCACTTCTCTGGGAATTCCTCTTCCAGTTGTGTCTTCTCCACTTCTACCCCTAGCCTAGACCTCTTACCCTCACAAAGTGTCCCCTACTGTGCCTAGGCCTGTGCTGTCCCAAGTGGTACCCATCTTGCCAAGGTGCTCTACTCTTAGTTAGCTATCATGGAGGAAAGCTTCATCCATGAGCATTTCAATGAAATTTTGTGCCAAGTCATAGCATATCTTCTCCTTTCAAGGTCTGCATGTCTCGAACTTGAAAGGGGAGCATTTCATGCAAAAGTGTGGACTTCAAATAGTCTCAGATCCTGTGGTGGCCGGAAAGAAGCTATTTGGGAGAGAGGCATTTGCTTTTATGTCCTCCAGGTGATACACATGGGGGCCATCTCTGTGTAGAAATCCCCTTGAGGGTTTCGGAGGCACCCAAGCTGAAAGGTGGTGCCTATGGGATCTGCACTCCTTAGGTATGTTTTAGAAAAGCAGACAGATTTCTCCTTACCTGATAGAAAGCAGGTGAGACTTCTTCATCTAGAGGAAGAAAAATAAAGCAATCAGTTAGGCTTTGGGGAGGCAGGATTGAGGGTGGAATAGGCATAGAGCTACAGATGAGGAAATGAATGAGCAGAAGCCTGTCCTATTGGGACCCGTCACCTATTTTTCTGCAGGCAGGAGCTGCTGAACAGAGGTGGAAGAAGTGAGTGGTTCCACTCCAAATTCATATTATTTAACTTCAGTGCAGCAAGCCAATCCTTTTGGTTTGACAGTCCTTTTGTTGATTCTTGTTCCCACCCCCACGAAAGGTGTTCTAATATTTTCTCATTAAAGCTCCCACACTTCCTTCTCCCCTTCCTTACTTTTTCAGCTGATGACCTCTCCTCTTACTTTACTAAGAAAATAAAGAATATTCCCTGTGAGGTTCTCTTCTCCCCTTCTCTTTATCTCAAAACCTCTTGAGATCATCTTATTCTTCATTTACTCTAGTCTCTGAAAATGAGCTGGTCCTTTCTCTTGACAAAGTCACTTTTATAATAGATTGCCCCTACCTTCATCCTCCCATCCCCTCACTTTCAATCTCCTCCCATTTCCTGGCTCCTTCTGCAAACAAAGATGTCCAAACCTCTTTATCTTTAAGAAAACTTCCTTTCCATCTCCTCAAATTACATATTTCTCCCTTTTCAGTCAAAGCTGTTTTCATTCATTGCCTTTTCTTCTCCTCTCATTCAGTCTTCAACACTTTGCAATCCGGTTCCTTCACATCACTTAAGTTCCAGCAAGTTATGCAATTGATAAACCTAATGGCCTTTTCCTACATCTTTTTAAACTCATCTGCAGCACTTAACTTCGCTGACTTTTCTCTCTTCACCTGGATCCTTTTTCTTCTCCAGACTTTTATGGTATTGCTCTCTCTTGGTTCTCCTTCTACCTGCCTGTTTATTCTTCAGACCTCTGCTGATTCTTCTTTCATACCACACCCCCTAACTGAAGAAGTAATCTACGGCTCCATATGAGGCCCATTTTCATCTCTTTTTATAATCTTTCACTTGATGATTTCCTTAGCTGCCATCGTTTGAATGATCTCTTTGCAAATAACACAAATCTTCCTAAGCTCCAGTTCCAAGTCACCAAATGACTATTAGACATTTAAAATTGAATATTCTATAAACATTTCAAACTTAAAATATCCTAGCTGCTAGATGTCCCAATGGATAGAGTACTGGACTGCAGTCAGGAAGACCCGAGTTTAAACTCTGCCCTTAGAAACTTACTATGTGGCTCTGGATAAGCACTTAATTTCTGTTTACTTCAGTTTCCTTATCTGAAAAATGGAAGAATGGTACTAATTACACCTGCTTCAGAGAGTTGTTTCAAAGATGCATTAAAAAAAAGTGCTATATAAAATTTATTATGATGATAACAATATCTAAAATACAGCATTCTTCAAAATCTACCCATCTTTTGAACTTCCGTGTTTCTGCTTAGGGTATAGCCATCCTCCTAGTCTCCCAGATTATAAACTCTTCATTATTCATGACTTCTCATGCTTGATCCAATCAACTGCCAGATTTTATTGTTTCTACCTCCAAAAATGAGTCCTTCTCTTTTCTCATACAGCCACTCCTTCATTTCTAGCTTGGACTATGATGATGATTTCCTGATTGGTCTCTCTGCCTCTATTATCACCCCACTACAATCCATCCTATATATGATTTCCAAATGCAGATAGAAATATGAAATTTGGCTTCTTATAGGATAAGAAATCCTACTTTTGATAGAGGAGGTAGGATAA
This sequence comes from Monodelphis domestica, assembly GCF_027887165.1. Classification (NCBI taxonomy): domain Eukaryota; kingdom Metazoa; phylum Chordata; class Mammalia; order Didelphimorphia; family Didelphidae; genus Monodelphis; species Monodelphis domestica. The sequence continues at coordinate 73,284,151 of NC_077230.1, forward strand.
GACTAGACTTATGAGTGCGTCAGAAAGTCCTTGGAGCTGGGTCCACAAAGTCACATCCAGACTTCAGAGCCTGAACTTCCATCTACTGCTTAGAACAGTGATGGGGTAACCTTTTGAGCTTGGTGTGTCAGAATTTGCCAAAAAAATGAGCATAACTCAGATCATGTGTCACTTTGAGAAAAAAACCATAATTTCATAATATTTATAGCTTAAATAACAAAAATGTATAATTATAATACATTACTGTATTTAATAAACCAACAACTAATTATTTAACTTAGCTGCTTAGTGACTTCTTTGTTCATCTGTCAGTCATTTTCTTTTGTTGGCGACATGAACTAAGAAGTGAGGGGGAGGGGGAAATTCTTTAACTAACTTGCCTATTAGTGACTTTTTTTGTTGATGAATTTCATTGACTAAATCTTCAGTTGAAGGTTGGTATTTTGTACACTTCAAGCCCTGCAAATGCTACTAACTTCATCTGTCAATCTCTCTCTTTTGTTGGTTTTGATATTACTTAATGATGAGAATAAGGTCTCACAAATGTACGTAGAGGGAAAAATTGTGAGTAAAGTTTGCTATGTTTTTCAGGGTGCTAAAAGTGTCTGGTAATCAATTCCAGGCACTCCTCCACTGTACATGGGCTGAAGCCCCACCCAGTCTTCCACTGACCCCACCCCACCCCTCCTCAGCCAGTTGGCCCAGGGGCACTGGGAGAGCAGCAGGTGCTGCCCTCCAGCCTGCCTGCCCGCATGTGCTCCTTATGCTCATCTGCTTCTCCTCCCCACCTGGGTGGGAACCCCACATGCCCTAGCCACCTGGAAAGCGCTGCCTGCCTCTCACACCAGGCCCCTGTGGCTAATGAGTATAGCACCCCTTCCCCCTCCCCCCACCTGGCCCTAGGCTGGGCCTGGTTATAGGCATGACCATGGCTGCAGGCACTCAGCTCCAGGGGGCTCCTGGGCCCCAAGGCACACTGAGTCCTCATGTAGCCTCGTGTCATCAAAAATGATTACGTGTGTCAGTGCAGACACATATGTCATAAGTTCACCATCATGGGCTTATAATAAGAGATTGATAGAAAACATTTGGTGCAGGGCCAATTAGAAGGCAAATTTTGCTGTTGAGCACATCTGAATGGGAGGAAAATATTATTTCTTTATCTATATTGCCACTGACATCTACTTCATAAGAGGTGGGAACTCTTTACTCAAAAAAGTTGCCCTGGACTTAGGAGAATTGTTTTTGGCTAAAAAGAGTCAAACTCCCACCAAACCTCATCAAATATTGGTCATGGAAAAGCTCTTTGGTCTCAAGGAAAGAAGAAAGGAAGGAGGGAGGGAGGGAGGGAGGGAGGGAGGGAGGAGAAAGGAAAGGAAGATGAAAGAAAGGAAGATGAAAGGAAGAAAGGAAGGAAGGAAGGAAGGAAGGAAGGAAGGAAGGAAGGAAGGAAGGAAGGAAGGAAGGAAGGAAGGAAGGAAGGAAGGAAGGAAGGAAGGAAGGAAGGAAGGAAGGAAGGAAAAAGGAAGGAAGGAAGGAAGGAAGGAAGGAAGTGAGGGAGGGAGGCAAGGAAGCAGCATTTTGAATGAATGTGGTAGAAGATAAATTTTTATGATCAAATAATAGGGCTAGAGATTTGGGATACAAACCCAGCAGTGCTATGGCTGGATCAAAGGGCAGACAGTCTTTTAGTGCTTTTTGGACATAGTTGCAAATTGCCTTCCAGAATGATTGGATCAATTCACAATTCCATCAGCAATGCATTAATGTCCCAACTTTGCCACATCCCCTCCAACATTCATTACTGGAGGAATTCCATGTGAATTGGAACAACCTCCAAGAATTGATGCAGAGTGAGAGGAGCAGAACCATGAGAACATTGTACACAGAGACTGATACACTGTGGTTAAAATCAAATGTAATTGACTTCTATACTAGTGGCAATGCAATGATCCAGAACTATTTGGAAGTACATATGAGAAAGAAGGCTATCCACATCCAGAGGAAGAACTGTGGGAAAAGAAACACAGAAAAAAAAAAACCAACTGCTTGATCACATGGGTTGATAAGGTTATGACTGGGAAAGTAGACTCTAAGATCACCCTAGTGCAAATACTAATAATATGGAAATGGGTCTTGATCAATGACACATGTTAAACCCAGTAGAATTGTATGTCAGATATGGGAAGGGGGTGGGGCGAGGGGAGGGAAAGAACATGAGTCTTATAACCATGGAAAAATATTCTAAATCATCTAATTAAATAAAACTTTAAAAAAATTTAATAAAGTTTAATCCCATATATCAGCAATGGCCTAGGGGCAACTAGGATCTATCAATGAGTAGAGAACCAGAACTAGAAATGGTGAGTCAAGGGTTCAAATTTAGCCTCAGACACTTCCTAGCTGTGTGTCTCTAGGCAAATCACTTAACTTTAATTACCTAGCCTTTTCAGCTTTTATGCCTTTGAATCAATACTTAGTATTGTGAAGATTGGATTTGGCTCTCTCCTGATTGTAATAATGAAGGTACTTAGCTCTTCCTTGATTGCAAAGATTAAATTGTAATCCCCTGTCTATTCTCAGATTTTAATCCCCAAAGTGTAAAGTACAGTACTTTGAGTTGAGTATGTAGATCTACCCATTTTGGATTTTAACCACAAAAAGCTGTGAACACCCATTTCATACATTGAGTGGGAGGTCTGTGACCCACCTGTGAAAGAGTGGGCAGTCTTGAAGTGGAGCTTCAGCTGTGATTAGTAGATGTAAAAATTTAGTGGAAGTGACACAAGAGAAAAAGGTCTTTAAAAGTGGAAACAGAGACACACACAGATACACTTGAAGGGAGTCACATGGAGTGAAGATACATGGAGTGAAGAGAGACTTGGAGTGAAGAGGGACACTTGGAGTTTGAAAGAGACACACTTGGAGTGGAGCCTGCTGGAGTTGAGGCTAAAAAAGAATCTCCTGATTGAACTGACAATGTAGTGAGTATAAAAGCTGACTTCCTTCCTTGCCCTTTCTGTAGGCATGAGCTTCCAGGAAAGGCCCATCATCTGGAGACTCCTTTCCCTGGCTGGGGACTTAGAATTTCTACCTGGCTCAGAGGAAGGTGGAGCTCTCTCTCTCTCTCTCTCTCTCTCTCTCTCTCTCTCTCTCTCTCTCTCTCTCTCTCTCTCTCTCTCTCTCTCCCCTTTTCTCTCT